>NW_007733439.1:107716-110980 GCF_000696425.1 Galeopterus variegatus | reverse complement strand
CAACGTTTAGATTTTTTATGTCTAGCTTTCTGCACAAACTTAAGATAAAACACATTCTTTGTAAAGCGCTTTTCAGAAAATATCCGTGTATGTTACCTCTTTTGATCCTCAAACCGTATTATCATACATTATCGTTCTACACATGTAGGGTAGAGTGTCCCTTTGAAAAAAAAATGGCTCAGTAACATTATGTTTTTCCCCCCCAAGGAAATACCATATTTTTTAATTAAACTCCCCCCCTAGGAAATACCATATTTTTTAATTAAACAAAATATATCTAAGACGGTAAGAGCAATTTGTTGCTTTATATGCATTGTATATTATACATTGTATGGAAATTTTATAAATCTAAATAACCTAATTTACATTTTTAATAAAGCCAAAACATTACAAATTATAAGTATTTCTAGTGTAATTCTTTCTTTTATGCAATTAGCATAAAGTTTACTTTTTAAAATAAAATAGCCTCAATATATTATTACGTGTAACTTCAGAACTTATGCCTATATTCTCTATTATACAATGCGTGCTTTCTCTATTTTAATATTTAAATGCATTAGTCATAGATCAAACATTTCTAGAGGCTGATTCCGTGTTTTTCTCTTCATTCTGTACTTCATCATCTACTTTTGCATACCATGGCTGAAAATCCAATAAATTTTATCCTAGACCTTAGTACTCAGAGCATGATAGGAACATTTTCAGGTATCCATGAGGAAGAATGCTGTTTGAAGATCAGATTTCAAAAGAATAAAGAGTGAAGTCAGAAAGCAGTAAAATATTGGATGCCATAGTTGCAACTGCACAATTGCTTTGGGATAATATTTTCCCTTGATTGTAACTTTGAAGGAAAATCTTGATCTTTGGTGATTATCTAAACTATAGAATCATTGTATTTATTACTCTAAAGAGAAGCTTGAAGAACATTCTAAAGCGGATTTTTCACATTTTAGGTCAGGGTAAGTAGTATTTCACACAATTATAGATAATATTATCTACTGGTTATTCATATCCACCTTACATTTCTCTACCTTAGTTTTTATTTTTTTTCACTTTAATACTTTGTTTAATTCAAATTTTAAAATGTTTACCCATTCCTTAATGCCATATATTCTTCCTTCCTTTCATTTCACCTTGTGGGCAAGGACTCATGGAAGCTCAACTAATCCCTTAAAATTAAATATGTAAATGATTTAATAGCTTGCTATAAATAAAAGCATTATTTTAACCATAACATATTTTATTTAAAACAAAACAACCTTCATTCCAATGTAAAACAGTAGCACATGCTTCATGTTGTAAATGTAGAGTGTTCAGAAGACTATAGAAATAGTTTAAAGATTTCCATGATGCACCATCCAAAAATACCTCATTTAAGTTCAAAGACAGGCAGAGACAGTACTTAAAGATTTTATTCTACTTTTTATATCTTTGTAATAATAAAGATTATACTGATTTCACTTTCTAATCTGTTATTGCTTTTGTATTATTTTTTTCTTTTTCCTTTTCATTAGAAAACAGTTTCCTCACATTTATAACTCTAAGAAATGTAATAGAAATTATTAGAATTTAATTTTAACATAAGTCTTGTTATGTCACAATATATTTAACAATCTCAAAGTTAAACTGCGTGCTATACCATTTCACAGAAATATAATACCTGTAGTGTTTTTAGCAAACCTTTCCTTCATTGAACAAATCTGTATTTATCAGAACTTGTTTCAAGAAGTTGGGCTACATTAGCAAAAAACTTGGACAAAGACCCTGCTCTAGGTCCAAATGACCCTGCTCTAGGTCTGATGGAAGAGACAGCTAATAAATGAATACATAAAGAAATACATAGTTTAAATTTTTAAAAAATCCTAAGGCAGATTAAAGGGTTATATAATCTGGGAATGATTATCTAAGGAGATTTTATAAGAGTAGAGACCTAAACCTTTGGCAGATCTAGCCCCATTGATGTTCTATATCAGATGATTTATATGCTTTATGCTATTTAATCCACAAAACGATTTTAAAAGCTAGGTATTATTTTCATATATTCGAACCTCAAATGAAGCTCAGAGAAATTAAATGTCACACACAAGACCATACAACTATAAAATGGCATAGCTGGGATTTGGATGTTGCTTTAACTGACAGTAAAGTCTGCAGTCTATACACTCTTCTGTTTCTCTGGTTTCAAATTTCCCTAGTTTCTTTCCTTAATAAATTTACTAATTTCTAACTTTACCTAATTCTAGGAGAATAAATTTCAGTTAAAAAAAATTGGAGCCTTTTCCCTTGATTGATTCTGACAAGACATAAATTAATTCTATGAGCATAAGTTTACACCTAGAATGAAGAATGTTTTGTTGATATGAGACATGGCTACATGGGAATCTGGTCACTGCGGGGGCTTTGACCTAAGCTCAGTCAGAGACTCTTTCATGGAAATTTAAGGTCAAGGGAGAAAAAGACAGAGAAAAGAATTATTTTACCTACCTAGAATAGGGTGGCTATATTGTTGTTGTTGTTATTACTATTATTATTATATGTATTGAATGACAGAGAACACTGCTATGATAGAACAGCTGAATAAAACTAACTCAAAAGAATTAAAATTGAAAAGCAAAATGAAGACAGAGGGGCAAAATAAGACTCTTAAGTCTTATTCAGAATAAGATGGCAGAATAAGACTCTTCAGCAATTGTCCCGATGTAGAAACAGCTATTTTAATTATCCATTCATGAAATACCTTCACAAGAGCTAGGGAAACGAGGTGAGAGGTTACAGTACCCAGATGTAGAACAATAATAAGAAAAGTCACATTAAAAAAGAATAAGAATAATAGTTTTACATTACCCACATCACTCCCCTTTTAATCCCAGGAAGCACACATGAAGAGAGATACTCTCCACCATGGGGAAAGAGAGGGAAGCAAGAAAAGGACTTTGCATTGAACTGCAACACTGGGTCCACGACAATTAAACACAGTGCCAGCTAGGCCCCCATGGCACCAGACTCCAGGCTGGTTTCTATAGAAAGAGCCTTCTGACTCGCCCCAGCACTAGGAGAGACCCTACAGCTCTAGGCTTTAGGCCTATCAGGTGAACTCAATCTCTAGTCCAAACAACCACAGGTCCAACTTCAGCAGCCCTGGGATCCAAAAACCTCTCAGGAGCAGGCAGGCTTCAGTGGCTCAAGGATTCTAGCCTGCCTCAGTGCAATACCAGCAGCAGCAGCCCAGGGCTTCCAGCATACCACAGAGCCACATCAAGTGCA
>NW_007733439.1:102302-103616 GCF_000696425.1 Galeopterus variegatus | reverse complement strand
AATATTTAGGCCTGCATTTCTCTTAAAACTGTATAGTAGTGGGAGGAAAGAAAAGAAGTTAAAGTTTTTCATACAAGACATGTATAAGAATTAGATCAGAGGAAACCACTAGTAGAATCAAATATTTTCCTAAGTACCCAGAGAGTCCTCTGCCCAGATATAAAAGTTAATTTTTCTACAGGTTACTTTTATCAGACATGCAATTTAAATAATATTAAGGCTGAGTTGTCTGTTTGGCAATAGTTTTTGATAATGAAAATTTGTCATTTTGAATGTAGAGTAGGTGCGGTGAGTGACAATGCAAGTGGAATTTTTTTTTTTTTTAACACAGGAATTTGGCTAGAAAATTCAGGTTTCTGATTGGCATTTAAATGACTATAAGCAATTTTCTGAATTAATAATTTTACCAAATATTTATCTGATTTCAAGAGACATTTTATGTTAGGGCAAGCTTGTCTGTATCACAGAAGAGCCATCAGGATATAGCTTTAAATTCCAGCAGTTCATTGAAAAATATGAACTAAGAAATTTGTGAAGAAACAGGTTTTAAGAGTTAATAAGGGCTGGCAATAGTAAAATGACATTAGTGATCAAATGTATGATTACCAGATGCCAAAAGAAATTGTAATAATCTGGTTACAGTACTTTTAAGAACATTAAAAAACAAACCAACAGGCAAGCAAACTAATAAAAATCTCTTTTTTAAGGTGAATAGTGAAATGCTAACAATTAAAATATCAAGCAATAGAGTTACATAGTTTCCTGTTAATTTAACATGCTCAAGCTCTGACACATTGTATTTTGATTCAAGTATTATGGAATTTTACTTGATAATTTAATGCATATTTTCTTTTTCACTTTCTATCTGTAGGAGGTGTGCTTTATTTCTCTGATATCATGACTTCATCAAAAGAGCATTAAGTGAATAAGTTTTAGTATTGATATTTATTGAATAACTGTAATTAAATATAATGCTGGACTTTATTTTTCAACAAAAGTAAAAGATAAACTAGTGCCAAAATACTGAAATATGTTAATTTTATAGTATGTTAAGAATAAATTTATGTCCCTAATTTTAAAACATTTTAGTCTTACAATGTTATGGTCATTATGTTATGATTTTATTTTATAGTTTATTAGTCTGTTCTGCATGCCTTCTATTTGATAATCTATTTTTATGTTGATTGTTATTATACTTACACAACTTTTATAAAATGAATCCTGTTGCTTTTTATATTAAAAATGTTCATATCCTTAATTACTCAATGCTAAGTTAATTGAGATATTTTAATGTTCTCTAGCTTGGAATTAAAT
>NW_007733439.1:99473-100715 GCF_000696425.1 Galeopterus variegatus | reverse complement strand
CTTAATTACTCAATGCTAAGTTAATTGAGATATTTTAATGTTCTCTAGCTTGGAATTAAATTAATTTAACTTCTATAAGGTGGCTAAAAGGTACACAGCACTTTATTGTATTACCTGCTGTGCTCTGTTACTCTTCTGCCAAACCAAACACCAACCAACAGTGCCACTCAGAAAGGCCAATGCTGAGTTCCATGAAACACTAAATAATCCTATAAAATATGTGATTTAAATTGATCTTATTTTTTTGAAAAGATAAATAATTAAGAACATTTAAATCATATTTTAGTTATTGCCCTCTATATAGTCTAGATGACTGTCAACTTGTAATTTTTTCCTTTCAAAAACTCAACAGCCTATCTCACTCCTAAAATTGCTGTTATTTATGTCACAGGTTTCCATTAGGCCACTGTAATTCCAGGAAATCCTTGTTAAAATATAAATGGGAAATAATAAAGTAGGATAAGGAATGCATGCTATTTAAGCCTTTGGTGTACTTTACTTCTAAATTAATTACATAAACTGCTTATCAAAGCAAAGACCAGCTCAGTGGGAATGAGGCATAAGACAGGTGAATTCTGAAGAGAAGTAGACAGATGCAAAATTGCTAATGTCCTGTGATAATAGGACTAGAGACCTGAAGTCACTGTGTACCTAGATCTATGTGGTCTCTGGAGCAGGGTGGAAGGGCCATGCCAGGAGTTATCTAAGATTCACTTTATCCATCTGACATAATGTCCTGGAATAGCCTTATCAAAGTTTTTTGTTCTTTATTATCATGTCTTATTAAGATACATTTGAAAACACCAAAGATAGTTAGGAACTGTTCATCACAGAGTTATAAACAAAGACAACAAGTGAGATATTCCAATATTTTGAATACCTTTAGTTTAACTGAAGCAAAATCAAGGTTTCCCCAGTTAAAGCTTATGTTGAAGCAGGTCTTTTACCTTTTTTTTTTTTTCAATTTTTTTTTCTTTTCTTATAATGTTCCAGGAACAAAGTAATGCATTAAGATTTCAGAATTCCTTTCAGAGTAGTGATTCTACAATAAACTATGTTCTAATACTTCTTTGGATCTTCCTTGCTTCCTTCTTTTGATTCTTTCTTTTAAGTTCATGAATCAGGGCTAACTTAAGACCTGATTAATCAAAATCTCTGGGCATGGGGTTAAGGCATGGGTCCTAAAAAAAAATCTATGCCAAAAATTACAAACTAGGGCTATGGAATGTTACAACAGTTCAG
>NW_007733439.1:96937-98626 GCF_000696425.1 Galeopterus variegatus | reverse complement strand
AACCTGCACCTGTGCTTATGTTTTTTGTTTTGCTTTTGTAATGCTGACAGCCTTTTGTATCTGCTTAGCCCCCACCATGTGGATTCTGAGAAAACAAAACCTAAAACCCCGAAAGAATGTAACCTATATAACCCTTTGCAAGCCTGGGATTGGGTCAGCGGCTGAGACTTTGGAGTGTGAACTCCTCTGGGCCCACCAGTGTAACAAACCTTTGAGTTCTCCAACCCTCTGAGTGACGTTTGGTTTCTCGGCAGTCTGTCCTGTAACATTTCTGGTTCTCTGACCAGAAAGCCAACCGGACTGGCTCCTTAAGCCACCGGCCTGAGAGGGGGCCACCCTCGGAGCAGAGGAGCCTTAGCCTTTGAACAGGATGGTGCCAACCGAATGCTTGTCACCAGGACTCCAACAACTCTGGGGCGACCAGCCTCGGACAGACTCAGTGGAGAGACGGATTAACTCACACACAAGAACATTAGGATCAGGTAAAGTCCTGGGACTCAGACCCATTCAGTTCAGGCCTGCCTCCAGGAAGAAGGGGAGCTTGATCATCTTGTGGGAGACCACCAGTTCAGTCAGGACATCCCAAAGGGGGAAAGAATGTTTTAAAATCTGAGTGTCTGTGTGAGTGAATGAATCTTTGTGGTGCCAAGGTGACTATGCTGTGGCATCTGAGTGGGTCCTAACCTGCAGTTCCATGGTCATGTCTTACAGCACAACGTGATTCTAGTCCCTGAGGATTGTGACCAGGCCCAGGATTTACATGGGTACACCTTAGCCAAGATGGACCTGACAAGTCCTGCAAAGGATGTGGCCAGGTGGACATCTGAATGGTTCTTCCTCTTTGAGGTGGGGCACCCCACCCTTGTTCATCTGCATCACTGCTGCAGGGAGGCTGGTGGTGGGGAACCCTTGCTGCCCCAGGTGACATGGTAGGTGCTTTTTTGAGGCTCTGAGTGAAGTGTACCTTGGTATCCAATTGTGAAGACTTCTTTGCTGGCTCGTCTTCCTGGAAGCATCTTGTCCCCTTTGTCTCCGGGCCACCATCCCCAGTTCCTAACCTCCCTGTAATCTTTTTATTCTCCTTTTGGACACTCATGAGAGGTTTTGTTCCCCTCTCCTTTGCTTTGTTTTGCCCCCCACCCCACAACAGAGACCTCAAGTCCCTGCAGGGCCTGGCCACTTGGGTCCTTCTCTCTCCCTTCCTTGAAAGGGCCCAGTGGGAGATCTTCACCTTTGAGGAGTGGTGATATCAGTGCTACTTGGGCTCATAGGTATTCTCATCGCCATAGGAGGGACCACTTCTAAACCCACTGTCTTAGAATGCAAGCTCAAGAACTTCAAAAAGGTATATTCGGGGAATTATGGAGTCAAGATGACTCCTGGAATACTCCAAACTGTTTGCAAACTTGAACGGCCCATCTTCAATGTAAGCTGGTTGTCAGAGGGAGCCCTCTCCCTACCAACCATTGAGCCATATACGAGATAGTGACAGGGGACCCAGATCAATTTCTTTCCCCCATGGGTCTGATTCAGCATGCGTGAGGGACAGTAAAGGTCCCAGCAGTGCACACACTACAAGACTGGTGGCCTAAGAAGCATGTCATTCAGGGGGCCACAGATGATACCCCGAATAGCCCACTGGGACCCACCTTCACTGCCAGACAGTCCACTGGCATTGGTCCTGTCACC
>NW_007733439.1:94702-95728 GCF_000696425.1 Galeopterus variegatus | reverse complement strand
CAAGGCAAGGATATAAATTGCTAATGGAATATTGCTTACAGAGTGACTCGAAGTGAGGTGATTTTTGCTGAAAAATTATAAAATGAAGTATAAAAAGCACTCTTAAAGCAAAAGCACTTTTACCCTGTTAACATTAGTCCCATTTACTAAAGTTGCTACTAAAACTAAGAGAACCCATTTTTCTGCTGGTATATATGCAAATGAGGGCCAAATTCTATAATTGCTAATTTCTTCTAAGTAGTACCTTTGCTCATAACAATCATAAATGGTTTCATTATGCTCTATGTTCATTGCCTTGCTGCTAGGAGGAAATTTTATAGCTGTGGTTACATGTCAACAAAGCCTCCTAACAATATCCATTGTGCCAATTGAGATTTTCTATAAATACGTAATCATAAAACTACTTTTATAATATAAAAAATGTAAGTTTCCGTCTTTAGTTATAAGGGAGTGTTCTGTATCCTGACTACTTCTCCCTTGTTCCAGGTTTGGTGGCCAAGATGTTGACCTAGGGTCAATATTTCTGGGGTAAAATTGCTATCCTTCAAACTTAAAGCCAAAACACTTTCCAAAACACTGATATTGAACTAAGAGAATTCACATAATGAAAGAAAAAAACATTTCACAGAAAACTTGATGGTGTTAGGCAACCAATAAATATTGACTGAAATTTAAAACACTGTGTTTGCTTCAATGTTGAAGAGCGAGTTGGGGAATTCTCATGGCGAGAACATAATGTGATCAAAGAGCACACTGTAGTTCTCTCAGGAACCATAGAGGGAGGAGCTGGTAATCCTGCCTGGAGGAAATGAAATGTTATAGAGGGTGTTATATTAACCAAGGCTTTGAAACAAAAGTCTCTTTTTAACCTCAAACTTAAAAGTTTGGGAATATCATCTACGTAGCAGGGCAATATATTTAAAGTCATGGAAGAGGGAGAAAGCAGGGCATTTGAAGAAATAGGAATATGTTAAGCATCATGTCCAAGACCCTTAGGGAAGAAGCTGAATCTATTCCCATTTTTTT
>NW_007733439.1:90588-94193 GCF_000696425.1 Galeopterus variegatus | reverse complement strand
CCATATTTTCATTTTCTGGCATATTTACTACCTTTATTTATCTAGTAGAATGTAAGCTCCATGAGGGCAGAGACATTTTTTTAGTTTGTTTTACCACTCCATACCCACAAAACTGAAGACTTCCTGATATATAGAGTTTGCTCAATAAATTTTAGGCAAATAAATGGATGAGTGAGTAATTAAATGAATGAATGAATATGATCAGATAGAATTTCTACTCTACTCTTAGACAACAAAGCCAGTAAAGGTATTTTATCCCAGTTCATCTCTGAGGCCATTACTGAAATACCCCCCTCTATCAGTTGTATCAATATTAACACATACCTGAGCCACAGTCTCTATGTTCAGATTGTTTTCATTTGTTTGTTTTAAACTGGTGGCAGTCTTTCCTATTGTTGATGAACTGTCTTGTCTTAGCTTTTGAGCCTCTCTTATCATTTGCCTTATTTCTGCAGTTCTTTCTAGTCCCAATCCATACTTTCTCCCTATAAGGTTCATATGGCACTAACATACTTGTATCATAGCTAACAACAGTCTTGTACAGTCAATGTTATAAGCTAAATCTACGATCAACAGAATTCAAGCTCTGAGATGACATGTCTGCTTTGTTTAGCACTGTATTTCTAATGGCTGCACAAAACCCAGGCAATAGCAAGTGCTCAATGTGTGTATGAAGAAATGAATTAATGAGTGACTAATAAGCCTTAAGCTATTTTATTATAGAAATAGAATTAATGAAAGGAATCAGTGAAAACCACTGAAAAGCTTATCAAATGTTTGGTATTCCTTCACAGGATAGGACTAAATCCTTGTTTTAAACTACTTTAATTTATTAATTATAAATACATTATCCAATGTTAGAGATGGTATAATTTCAATGAATTACATAAAGTTTTGCATGTGAGCATTCATTAATGTTTAAAATGTCCATTTAATTATAATGCATTTTAAAAAAAAAATTAAGTAACCAGAAATATAAAGTAATTTATTTCCTTTTTAAAACAACAGGATTTCAAAAGTTTTTTGGGGGATGAGGTTTTGAAAGAAAATAAAAATTTTATTTAAACTGCTTACAACACAGCTTAAACTTTATAATATTAGAGCTAATTTTTTTTAGTTTCTAGCACTTTATATAGCTTTAACTTTATTAAATCTAGAATTGTATTTGGAGTTATCTTGCTGTTTTTATACCTTTAAATTTATTAATATGGAACTTAGTAGTTTTTGGTGTTAACATTGTTAAAACAAAGTTACTTTTGAGATGTCTAGCTGTTTTTAAACTTTGACTTCTCTGAAAATGTTTGATTTATAGCCCTTTTAAAATGTTTATGATGCTGTCATTGAGCATTTTAATCAATAGCCACAAAGACCCATTCATAGAACATTTGGGCTTAGTACTTTTTCATTATTTCTGAAGCATGCATTCAAAATCCCTATTACTTAAGCCCTTCTCTATGACTTTCAAAAGCACTTTTAAAAAATAATGAAAACTCTTAATTATGATGATATACCATGGATATAAATTAAAAATCTGAATAAAATATATTTGCCTTCATTGTTATTAATTCCACAAGGTCAACTTTGTATGCATCTAAAATTTGATTTAGAGTGATATAATTTCTGTTTAATGTGCATTTTCTCAAAAGTACTGAGGGTTTAAAAATAGAGTGATCCCACAGAAACACAAAGAATCACTAGAGACTATTATAAACAACTGTACACCAACAAATTTAGAAACCTGGAGGAAATAGATAAATTTCTCAATACATACAAATTACCCAGACTAAACCAAGAAGTCATAGAAAACTTGAACAGACCAATTACAAGCAATTAGATTGAAACAGTAATCAGAAGTCTCCCAACAAAGAAAAGCCCAGGATTGGATGGCTTCACTATTCATTTCTACCAAAACTCTAAAGAGGAATGAATGCTAATTCTCTTCAAACTATTACAAAAAAATGAAACAGAGGCCATTATTTCAAACTCATTATATTAGGTCAGCATCACCTTGATACCCAATCCAGACAGAGATAAAACAAAAAAGAAAACTGTAGGCCAATATCTCTGATGAACATAAATGCAAAACTCCTCAACAAAATATTAGCAAGTAGAATGCAGCAAAACATAAAAAAATTATACCCAATGACCAAGGGAGATTCGTTGCAAGGATGCAAGGACAGTTCAACATATGCAAGCCAATAAATGTGATAGACCACATCAGCAAAATCAAGAGCAAAAACTATGTGATTATCTCAAGAGATACAGAAAAAGCATTTGACAAAATTCAACATTGCTTCATGATAAAGACTCTCAGCAAATAAGATATAGAAGGAAAGTATCTCAACACAATAAAAGCCATCTATGAGAAACCCACTACTAATATTATCCTACATGGGGAAAAGCTCAAAGTGATTCCCTTAAGAACAGGAAAAAGGCAAGGATGCCCACTCTCACCACATGTATTTAGCATAGTATTGGAGGTACTAGCCAGAGCAATCAGGCAAGAAAGAAATAAAGGGTGTTTAGATTTGAAAAGACAAAGCTAAACTGTCTCTGCCTGCAGATGACATGATTCTATGTATAGAAAAGCCTAAAGACTCTACAAAAAGACCCTTAGAGTTAATAAACTATTTCAGCAATTTTGCAAGATACAAAATCAACACACAAAAATTGGTAGCGTTTTCATACGCCAATAATGAATTGGTAGATAAACAAATTGAGAAAGCTAGCACATTTAATATAGTTACCAAAAAGATAGAATACCTAAGAATAAATTAACCAAGGAGTTTAAAGATCTCTACAGTAAGAACTACAAATCACTGTTGAAAGAAATTAAAGAGGACACAGAAAGATGGGAATACATTCCATTTGCTTGTATTGGAAGAATTAACATTGGGAAAATGTCTACACTACTCAAAGTGATTTATAGACTCAATGCAATCCTCATCAAAATACCAATGATGTTCTTCACAGAGATAGAGAAAAACAATTCTCATATTCATATGGAACAATGAAGAGACCCCCAAAAGCCAAAGCAATCCTGAGCAAAAAAATAAAGACAGAGGTATATCACACCATGACTTCAAATTATACTACAAAACTATAGTAACAAAAACAGCAATGATAGTGGCATAAAAAAAGACAGATAAGCAAATGAAACAGAATAGAGATCCCAGAAATCAATCTACATATTTACAGCCTAGCAATATTCAACAAAGGCAACAAGAACATAAACTGGAGAAAAGACTGCCTCTTCAATAAATGGTGCTGGGATAACTGGGCATCCATATGTAGAAGAATGAAACTAGACCCGTACCTCTTGCCATACACCAAAATAAACTCAAAATCTGTTAAAGACTTAAATATAAGACTTGAAGCTATAAAACTCCTAAAAGGAAACATAGGGAAAACACTTCAGGAAGTAGGACTGGACAAAGACTAAGAATAAGACCCTGAAATCGTAGGAAACAAAAGGGGAAATAAACAAATGGATTATATCAAACTAAAAAGCTCCTGCACAGCAAAAGAAACAATCAACAATGTAAAAAAAATAACCAACAGAGTGGGAGAAAATATTTGCAAAATACACATCTGACAAAGGATTA
>NW_007733439.1:86063-90131 GCF_000696425.1 Galeopterus variegatus | reverse complement strand
GACAAAGGATTAATATCCAGAATACACAAGGAACTCAAACAACTTTACAACAACAAAAAAACCCAACACAATTTAAAAATGGGCAAAGGAGCAGAACAGACATTTCTCAAAGAAAGATATACGAATGGCCAACAGACACATAAAAAAAATGCTGAACATCACTCAGCATTCAGGAAATGCAAAAACCACACTGAGATACCATCTCACTCCAGTTAGGATAGCTAATATCCAAAAGACCGAGAATGATAAGTGCTGGAGAGGTTGCGGAGAAAAAGGAACTCTCATCCACTGTTGGTGGGACTGCAAAATGGTGCTGCCTTTATGGAAAATGATATGGAGGTTCCTCGAACAATTACACATAGATCTACCATATGACCCTGTGATCCCACTGCTGGGAATATACCCAGAGGAATGGAAATCATCATGCCGAAGGGATACGTGTACTCCAACGTTTATTGCAGCTGTATATACAATAACCAAGAGCTGGAACCAGCCCAAATGTCCATCATCTGATGAGCAGATAAGGAAACTGTGGTGCATCTACACAATGGAATACTACTCTGCTATAAAAAAGAACAAAATTCTACCATTCGCAACAACATGGATGGACTTAGAGAAAATCATATTAAGTGAAGCAAGTCAGGCACAGAAAGAGAAATACCACATGTTCTCACTTATTTTGGGGAGCTAAAAATTAATAAATAAATAAACACAGAAACAAATAAAGGGTGGGGGGAAGAAGACAGAATAACCTCAAAAATTCCTTGAACTATTCAATTCAAGTGCACAGATATGATGGGGGGGAGGAGGGAAGGGGTGGGGGTGGAGAGGAACGGGTAAAGGGGCATAAAAATCAAGTATAATGTATTTTGAGAAGTAAAATAAAATAAAATATTTTTTTTAAAGGAGGAAACAGAATTGAGGTTACCAAAATTGGGCAAGGGAGGAATTAGTAAAGGGCCATGAAAAGTGATTAATTACATTGTATAAGGTTGAATATACCAATTATCTTGATTTGAGCATCACCTATTGCACCCAGGTATTGACATTCAATTCTGTATCCCACAGACGTGTACAATTAACTAGGTTTCAATAAAATCAATGAGTCAATCAATCAATCAATAAAAATATAGTATGTGATATATTATGCCATAATACGAAAGGCTCTGTAGGGACTGAAACATTAACTTATTTTCTGATTTCTGAAGGAAAATTTGATGGACAAAACACCCGATGCCTCACATTGGGGTATTTGTAGTTACTTACATTGCTCATCACAGGCCGCCATAACGCCTGCTCATGGGAAGCACTCAGTAACGTTCTCTTCTCTCCAGAGTGGTTTCAAGGATATATGTAGTTCACAAATGTGTGTGCATTTCTATTTGTATTTATATACAGAGACGTAAAATGTCATTTGGAAAAAATTGACTTGGGAAGTGCGTCCTTCATATATCATCTCCATTTTAAAATTTTTGTAATTATTTCGAGGCATAAAATATATCTGGTCATAACCTGAAGGAAATTCAGATGGTGCCTGCCCTCTCACTGTGGGACATCTTTCCCCAAATGACAGGCTGATCTGTCACAGGGTGAGATGATTTATCTCCTTTGATTTCATCCTGTAAAGGCGCCCTATACAAGGTGAAATGATAATTTTCCTCAGAGTTAACATGTCCAATGTCTCATTTTTCATTCTAGTCCTTGTGAAATGACATCAAACACTAAGTTGTGGACTAATTTTGGGTTTGGCTGCCTGCCTGCTTCTCTGGGAAAACAAGCAAATTATCTGTACTTTTTAGTAAAAAAGTCATATGACACCTGGAGCTGTCTTTTATTTATTTAATTTTAAAAAATATTTTAACACACCCTGGAGAAGCAAGAGAAAAAAAAATACATGACAGAAAATGTTGCAAAGTAATATACTTTTTTTTACGAGATCAAAAATATGCAAAATTTTGCATTTGTGCCAAAAAAAAAAAGGTAAAGGATAAGTTATGGGGACTTTAGAGGAAGGAGAAAGGCTGGCAGTATGTATGGCAAACACAACACAAAAATATGCAGTTAATTCTGTTTGATTTTAGAAAAACAAACACAATTATCTGAGAGTAAAAATTTAACCAGTCAACATGTTAGTTTTATTCAGCAGGAAAACTGCTTTGTAAATATTTGTCTTAAAAAGAGCACAATTTTATAATTTGTTTTCTGAATGTATTTCTTTTAGTACATAACCAGTGCAGGGAGTTGGGATGTGTGTTTGGGTAGACAAAACATATATCTGGTAAGCCTATATAATTAAGATTTTTGCCCTGACAAATAAAATTGGTCGTGGGTTTATATTTTATTGGATATGTAGCAGTGAGGCATTTACAAGTAAGGAAGTTATAAAATTTGAAGAAGTTATAAAAAAATAAATTAAGAATAGAGGAAAGCTGTGCTTTTTAAAGTGCATGGTTATTTTATAAAATGGATATTCTAAAAGGATTTCACAGTACAGTAGAATTGAATATACAATTCTTACATAATTGGTACCTGTGATTTTGCAAGTGATTCCTGTGGACCCTGACATTATGAACTTCATAATTTAAATAATCTAGATAATTGCCAAAAATGAATATAGAAAGAAATATAGTAATAGCTCATGTTTATCAAAAGCTCATTGCTGTCATCAACACTTCTTGTGGATTATGTTATTTATTCCTTGCAACATTTCTATAAAATAAGGACAGTTACTTGAATTATATTATGGTGGGAGAAAATAAGCCGTAACAAAGAAAAATAATTTTCCCAAGGTTTTACACCGAGTAAGTGGTGGAGTCAGAATCCAAACCTTTCTAGAGCATGCATTTTATAAGCTTAGACTAATAAAAAGTAAGGTATGATAAGTGCCTACAAGTATCATGTAGCACAAAAGAGACTGAAGATATCTAGAAAGGGAAGACACAAGAGGTGTCATTTCAGCAGTAAGGTAAGGGAGGGGTAAAATTTCTTCCAGTTGGAAAAGGGAGAGGGAAAGTTATATCAGGAGGATGTAATGCTTCAAGAAAAGGCAGGTAAAGACAGAAGGTCTTCCTCTTGCAAGGTCAAATTTTCTAGACTGAGTAGAAGCTTCAGAGAGAGGATCTAAAGAATTTCAAGCCTGGAAAAATTTTTCACAGTCAGATCCTTGACTTCAAATTTCATGTCAAAATTAAGCTACAAAAATAGACTGCGATGCAAGTATATTTGTTTATGTCAGTGATGGCACTTCAAGTCGGTGGGAAAATGAAAATTGTTAAAATTTGTTAAAATTACTGGAAAGGTGATTAATGATATGGGGAAATTATTAATTTATATTTCTATTTTATGTAGTCTACTAAATTGAGTTAAAGGATTAGATGTGATTGAAAAATGGTTCTTCAAGTCTGTTCATAATTTTTTGTTTTCTAGTTTGTTTTTCTCCTTTCCTCAAGAAGATGATTGTGGTAAGCTAAATATTGGCCCCAAAAGATGTCCAGGTCCTAATTCCTGCAACTTGTGAATGTCACAAAATATAGTAGCTAGGACTTTGCAGATGTGATTAACTTAATGCTCTGCTGTGACCTTTGAATTACTATAATTCGTCCTCAATACAAACAACAGAGTGATCCTGGGAAAACTGATTGTCACTTCCTTGTGACAATCATCCAATGGCTCTTTACAATAGCCTCGGAGGTGTACATGATTTCACACTCCTCCCCTCTTACTTTTTTAAAATCTCCTATTTTTTTGTCCTTATCAGGTCACTACACTCCAGGTATTTTCACCTCCTCATTATTTCTAAACTTCTCAGGCTTGTTTTTCCTGCTTTCTAGAACCCTCTCCTAAATAACTTCATGGTTCATGTCCTCTTCTCTTGAAAACCTCCTGAAGGGCCGGCCCAGTGGCGCACTGGATAAGTGCGCCGCTTGGGAAGCGCGGCAGCGCTCCCACCCGAGGGTTCGGATCCCACATACAGACCGGGGTTCCCGCTCACTGGCTGAGCGAGGTGCGGGCGCAACACCGAGGGTTGCGATCCCATTGCCGGTCCCGGTCCGGTACGGGGGCGACACT
>NW_007733439.1:83416-85004 GCF_000696425.1 Galeopterus variegatus | reverse complement strand
CTTAGGGTTGCGAACCGTTGCCGGACACGGAAAAAGACAAAAAAAAAAAAAAAACCTCCTGAAAATGATTCCTCTACTCAGTGCCGCATCTAAAGTTCCAAGTCCCTCAACATTCATAATGCTCTGAACAGTGCCTAATTATATTTCGTATAGCATCTATACCTTCTGATTTTCTATACTTATTTACTATTTCAAAATGTCTATGGTACATATTTTTTTCTTACATTTTTATGTCACTAAAGTCTTGACATATCTAATGATCATTGCCAGCCAGACATCATTAGTGACCCAACAGTGTGAAAAATATTTTAGTTACTCCTTCTAAGATCATGTAATGGCATCATTAAGTAACCTAGATTTGGTATTATGCTTATTTTTTCCTTGGCTCCTTCCCTACCAGGAGTAAGTTTTATGAATGCAGGGATATTATTTTTTCTATTTCGTTTACTCATGTATTCTCAAACTCTAGAATAGGTTCTAGTACATGGGAGAAATCAAATGAATATGTGCCCGGTGAACTGATGACATAATGAGAAACAATTAGGAAGCTTTATTACATAGTAAATATTCAATAAAATTTGGCTGTGGTAATAGCAATCCTCAAAAGCACCCAGAAATGATTTTGCTAATGCATTTTGTGGTAAATATTTAATCTTTTAGCAAAGAGTTGGTCCAATCTTCTGGTTACTTCTTTCACTGTATTATTATATACTTAGGGACATTAAAATAACTTACTGAACTGAGATGCTAATTTTTTAATAAATAAATTAACATTTGAAATAATTATTATTTTTTTTATTATGACTGCATTTGAAATCCAAGAGAGACTGATGAGTTTTTTAAATAGTATTTTGCTGAATGAAAATATCTCTATCATAAGAAAAGTTAAAGAACTGAGAACAACTTACCCATTATTAATTTCATATTAGAATTGTATGCTTATTATTTATAGTCCAATTATACAGTCATTAAGATCTCTGAGTTTAACCTTTTCATTTCTTAGATATGTTGGGAAAGGCATTTTGTATTCGGCAAGCTCAAATAGCATACAAAAGAAATCTAATTCACTGAACTGTAGTCACTGAGAAGTAATGCCCGGATCTGACAGAATTCTTTCAGTACTGCCATCTCAAGTCAAAACCTGTAACTTAACAGATATAATTAATATCTGTCATGCAAAGTAAGAAATATAAACAATCCAATGTTCTCAAATCTAAAATATGTGTTTGTTTTTATGTACTCTCCAGCTGAAATTTCATGTTACTTTCAAATACTATGTTCATTTAGAAATTTGTGTTTTCAGCATCATTTAAGCACTAATTATATGTCCATTGAATCTTACAGAATCTATTAATTTATTACTATCATAATAGTGTCAAAGTAGTAAGTTAGCACCTTGACTCCAGTGAGAAGGGACACCTGCACTCCCATGTGCACCACAGCTCTATTTAAAACTTTTTTTTTTTTCCTTTTTGTCTTTTTTCGTGACCAGCTACAGATCACAACCCTCAGTGTTGTGCCCGTACTGGACCGGGACCAGCAACGGGATCGCAACCCTCAGTGTTGCGCCCGCACCTTGCTCAGCCAG
>NW_007733439.1:80426-82419 GCF_000696425.1 Galeopterus variegatus | reverse complement strand
GCGGGAGCGCCGCCACGCTCTCAAGCGGTGCACTGTAGCAGTGCGCCACCGGGCCGGCCCCCCACAGCTCTATTTACAATAGTCAAAATATGGAACCAACCTAAGTGTTCATGGACAGATGACTGGATAAAGAAAATGTGGCATGTATACATAATGGAATATTACTCATCCATAAAAAAGAATGAAATTCTGCCATTTGCAGCAACATGGGTGTGCCTGGAGAAAATTATGTTAAGTGAAATAAGCCATACTAGGAAAGAGAAATACCACATATTCTCACATATAACCGTGTGCTAAGAAAGAAAGAAATCAAGGAAGAAAGGAAGGAAGGAAAATGGAAGAGAGAGAGACAGAGAGAGAGAGAGAGGGAGAGAGAGAGAGAGAAGACCACAATTCATTGAACTTTCAGAAGGGGAGAACAAACCTAAGGTTACTAGAGATGGGTAGGAGGGGGGAGGCGTTTTGGATAGGGATAGGTTGGGTAAAGGGCTTAAAGAAAACTCATGATTTGTAATAATGAATATGCTAATAATAAAATAAAAAGAAACATTAGTTATTACACATAAGTTTAAGTTTATACACTTTGATGTGTTGTTTTATGCAATATTTTTAAAATTAAATATATTTGGATCTGTTAAAAAAGTGTCTTCAGAAATTAGAAATTTTTTTTATCTACAGATACTGATACAAAACAGCTCAAAATTGCTTACTTCCTATGTTTTTCATTAAAAATTAGGGTTACTACGAGTTAATCATAGTTATTATATAATTAAAATTGCTAGGTAAAAAGTAGAGTATGTTGGTATAAAAGGATATACCACATTTTATCTCTTCATTTATTATATTTAGATTGTTTCTAGTTTGGGGCAATTATGAATAATGCTTCTATTACCATTCATGTGCAAATATTTATGTTTGCATATGCCTTCATTTGTCTTGGTTAGAGATCTCTTAGTGTGAATGCTGGGTTATGCGGTAGGTTCATGTTTACCTTTTTCGGATACTGCCAAACTTCTGAAGTCACTGCAACATTTTACATTCTCACCAGCAATGTATGAGAGTTCCTGTTTTTCCATATTCTTACCAGCTTTGCTATTGTCTGACTTATTACAGACGTTTTAGTCAGTATTAAATAGTATCAAATTGTGCTATTAATTTCCATTTCCCTAACGACTAATTATATTGAGCATCTTTTCATATGCTTCCCAACCATCTGTAAGGACAGTAGAAAAAGTTTAGTCAGGATCTCTCATCTTCCATCTGTTACAAATGGCCAAGATTCAACACGTTCACAAGAAACAAGTTATAAAGGTAGCGTAACTGCACATGTGTGCCCGTATACTAATTCAGCATGTTTGTTGTAGCTAAGTTATGCATTTGGCTTGTGACCNCGTAACTGCACATGTGTGCCCGTATACTAATTCAGCATGTTTGTTGTAGCTAAGTTATGCATTTGGCTTGTGACCACTATTGTGTGCTAAGAGTATAAAGGTAACTGCTCTGAACTGCTGGTGAGCAGAACATGGGCAGATGGCGGAGCATGGAAGGAAGGTAGAGCATGGAGGGTCCCTGGAGTAGAGTCTGAGCTTGTGTCTGAGAATAAAGCAAGTCTGTGAAGCTCTTGTCTGAAGAATAATGCATGTCTACCTTGCATAAAGCTGCCAGTATTTTCATTCGATTACCTGACACATGATCTGCACAGGAAGGGGAAGAAGGATCTGAGATTCCTGCTTGACAACATCTGTTTATCTTCTTTGATAAAGTGTCTATTTATATATTTTATCCACTTTTTCATTACATCATTGTGTTCTTATTGAACAGTAAGAATTCTTTGTAATTTCTGGATGAAAGTCATTTGTAAAAAATGTGTTTAGAAAATATTTTTCTCATATACTATGAGCTAAATTTTCATTTTCTTGATAGTTCATTTTGAAGTGAAAAATTTATTTTATGGACCATGCATTTGTTGTCATATCTAAGAAATCTAAAAAAA
>NW_007733439.1:73839-79014 GCF_000696425.1 Galeopterus variegatus | reverse complement strand
AGTTTATATAGGCAGCAGAAAGGGGAACAATGGATAAGAAAGTACGTGGTGGGTGTTTTTTCAAAAAAGACCACAAGTCAAGCTGTTCCAGGAAAGGAAACCCTTTCTCAATTATCTTAAACAATGCAGAGGCGTTACTTATGCCCACAGCTGTGCAAGCAGCAAGAAAGAGAAAAAGGCAGAAAGGTCACTCTTAAGTAATCTTGCATAGCCAGGAGCACAATGCCCCAGGCACAAACAGATTATGAGGCAGGCATTCCTAAGTATAGGCATCTGGCACAAGCAGATTGTCACACAGGCTTGATCATACCAGAAGGGGTGTGGGGCTGCAGGCTCCCAACATGCTATATTTTCTTTTATAAGTTAAAGGTTTTTGTTTTGTTTTGTTTTGTTTTGTTTTTATTTGTGGGGCACAAGTATTTTGATATATGTATACAATGTGGAATGATCAAATCAAGCTAATTATTTATTCACTGCTTCATATTCTTATTTTTTGTCACAAGAAAATCTAAAATCTACTTTCCTAGGAATTTTAAAGTATGCAATACATTATTATTAGCTATAGTCACCATGTTGTCCAACAGATCTTCAGAACTTATTCCTTCTGTATCTATTTATCCCTTGGTTAAAGCTAAGTCTATGATCCAGTTTAAGAAATTTTGTGTACGGTGTGAGGTTAGGTTTAAGTTCGTCTTCCATGTGGATGTCCAATTGCCTCAGCATCATTTATTGAACAGATTATCTTACCCAATTAATTGCCATGACACCTTTTTCAAAAATCAGTTGGCTATAAATATAAGAATTTATCTTTGGTTACTTAGTCTTTTTGTTGATTTTTTTGATCTAATTTTTTCTGCTAGTACCATGCCAACTTCAAACAATAGCTTTGTAATAATTTTTGAAATTAAGAAGTAAAAGTCTTTCAACATTATTTTTCTTCAAATTTGTTTTTGCTATTCTAGGTGATTTTTTTTTTTCATATAAACTTTAAGATATACTTTTCAGTTTCTGCAAAATAATCTGCTAGAATGTTGATAGAGATTACATTAAATCCATAGGTAACTTGAGGAGAATCACCACCTTAACAATATGGATTCTTTTATTCCATGAAGACGAAATATGTCTACTTTAAATTATATGTTCTTTAATTTCTCCTAACGTTTTTTTGCAAATTTGTTTTACAAGTCCTTCACATTGTTTGTTAAATTTGTTTCTGTGTATTTTATTATTTTTGATGTTATTTGAAATAATACTTTATTCTTAATTTCATTTTCCAATTGATTATTGGTCATATATACAAATACAATTAATTTTTGCCTATTGATTTTTATATCATGAAACTTTGTTCTATTTATTTGGTCTAATTTGGGGTGGTGAGAAGATAAATTTCTTTGAATTTTCTATGTGCAGAATCATGTACTCTATGAATATGGGATGTTTTACTTCTTCCCTTCAAATCAAGATGCCTTTTATTTGTCTTCTCAATTGCAGGGGCTAGAACCTCCAGTACTATGTTGGATAAAAAAGACAAGAGCAGAAATTCTGGACTTGTTACTAGTCTGAGGAGAAAAGCATTCATTTATTTACCACTAAGTATGATGCTAGCTGTGGGCTTTTTGTAGATGCACTTTACCAGGTTGAGATATTTGCCTTCAATTCCAACTTGGAATTGGAATTCCACCATGAATAGATGTTGGATATTTTCAAAGTCTTTTTCTGTGTTCATTGAGATGATTATGTGGTTTGTATCTTTTATTCTATTAATGTGCTATATTATATGAATGAGCTTTGGAATGTTAAACTAATCTTGCATTTCTGGGATAAAACCTAGTTGGTCATGATATATATCTGGGTTTCTTAAAATATGCTATTGCATTCAATTTGGTAATATTTGGTTGAGGATTTTTGCATCCATGTTCATGAAATATATTATTCTGTAGTTTTTTCTTGTGATATCTTTCTTTACCTTTGATAGTTGGGTGGCAATGGCCTCAGAATGAGTTGGAAAATTATTCTTTCTCCTCTATTTTTCTGGAAGATGTTAGGTAAAATTTACCAGAAAAACTTATTGGCATTTGCTTTCCTTTTTTTTGAGAAATTTAAAATGACTAATTCAAATTATCTGTTTGTTTTAAGTCTACTTATGTTTTCTATTTTTCTTGAGTCAGTTTTTGTAACTTGTGATTCTTCAGGAATTTGTAAATTTTCTCTCAGCTGTTACATTTGTTAGTTATTGTTCTAAGCAAAGATTTAGCTGCACTCCATAAATTTTGAATATGGTGGATTTTTATTTTCACTTAGTTCAAATATTTTCTGATTTCCTTTGAAAATTCTTCTTTGATTCATGGCTTATTTAGAAATTTGTTGCTCAATTTTTAAATAGTTTGAAATTTCCCAAATATTCTACTGTTGTTGATTTCTAATTTAATTCCATGGTGGTCGGAGAACATACCTTGTAATATTTAAATCTTTTTAATTTATTAAGACTTGTTTTGTGACTTAGTGTATGGTCCATCCTGAACAATGTTCCACGTACTTTTGAAAAGAATGTGTGTTCTTATTGGGTGCAGCATTCTACAGATGTCTCTTAGACCTACTTGTTTATAATGTTATTCAACTCTTCTATTTCCATGTTGTTGTACTGCCTAGCTGTTGCCTAGTTATTGAAGTGTCCAACTATTACTGTTTAGTTTTCTGTTTCTCCCTTCAATTTTGTACATTTTGGTTTTATGTATATTGGAGCTCAGTTTTTAGGTATGTATGTGTTTATAATTAGTACTGTTGTTAACTATTTACTGCTTAATGGCCCATTTATCAATATCAAATGTCCCACATTGTCTCTAGTGATATTTTTGTCTTACAGTCTAATATGTCCAATATTAACATAGCCTTACCAGCTAAGTATTGGGTATGATTTGCTTAGAATATTTTCTTCTTTTTTTCTTTCTTTCTTTTTTTTTTTTTATCTTTCACTTTCTATCTCCATGTGTTTTGTATCTAAAATTTTCTTTTTTGGGCAATATACAGTTGAATCATGTTTTTGTTCTTGTTTTCTAAATCCATTTTGCCAACCTCTGCCTTTAGATTTGAGTGTTTAATACACTAACATTTAATGTAAGTACGGATACAGTAGGATTTACATTTGACATTTTGCTCTTTGAATATATGTCTTATGCTTTTCTGTCAGTCTATTCCTCCATGACTGCCTTCTTGCCGTTAAATGAATATTTTTAATATACCATATTAATAACTTTGGTTGTATTATGTTGTTTTCTTTGTGTTTTCTCTGAGACTAAAATTAACATCTTAATGCAATAATGTAGTTTGGGTTAACGCCAATTTAATTTCAATACGATACAAAAACTTTGTGGCTCCATAGCCCCATTACCTCTCCCCTATTTTGTGTTAACATGGCAAAACCAATGACATCTTTACACATTATAAGGACATTAAAACAGTTTTATAATTACTGCCTTATACAGCTCCCATTTAAATAAAATAGAAGAAAATAGTTACAAACAAAAATATGCTTATATATTCTTTTGTATTTACTTATATAGTTACCTTTGTCAATGTTCTTTATTTATTCATGTTAGTGTGAGTTACCATTCAGCACTGTTGTACTTCTGTCTGAGTAGTCCCTTCAATATATACTATTGAGCAGGTCTGTTAGTGACTGATTTTCTCAATTTTGTTTAATTGCAGATATTTTAATCTCCCCTTCATTTTTAAAGGTGAGTTTTGCTGGATATATTGAATAACCTTCTTTTGGATTTTTTTCTGTTTATTTGTTTAGTTTTGTTTCCAATGCTTTGAATATGTCATTCTATCACCTTCACATTGTTTCTATGGCTCATAATGAGAAGTCAGCCGCCAATCTTTTTGAGTATCCTGTACATGCTCAGTCATTTTTCTCTTGCTGCTTTCAAGATTCTCTCAGTTTTTGTCTTTGTCTTTGATGTTCAACAGTTCGACTGTGATATATTTACATGTGGATCACCTTGAGTTTATCCTAATGGAATTAATTAATTTATTGGATATGTAGATTCATATTTTTCATCTGATCTGGGAGTTATTTACATATATATGCATGTGTACTCACACGTACATTCTCTCTTCACATTCTGATACTTTCGTTATGCATGTTTGTAAACTCGATGGCATCCTAACAGTGGTCTCTGAGGCTCTGTTTGTTCACATTTTTGTTGTTAATTATTTTTTTTTCCTGTTCCTCTGATGGAATTGAGGCACCCGCACTTACTCAGCTATGTCCTACCTGGCTGTGGCTGTTAGGCACCCATACTTGCCACACTGCCCCCAGCAATTTTATCATACTTTTTTTGTTGTTAATTATTTTTTTTTCCTGTTCCTCTGATGGAATTGAGGCACCCGCACTTACTCAGCTATGTCCCACCTGGCTGTGGCTGTTAGGCACCCATACTTGCCACACTGCCCCCAGCAATTTTATCATACTGTTACAGTATGATGGATGATGTTACGTGGATGATGGAGCTGGAGAATATAAATAGTATAGCTTTAAAAAATGCGTGTATACTGATGTGGAGGAATGCTAGGTGTGGTTGACTGATGCCAATTGTTACTGTTATTAAGCCTAGTTGACTTGAGGTGGAGAATGTGATAATTTTTTAATGTCGTTTTGCGTCAAGGCACAGACCACTGTAAATAGTGTGGTGATGGCACCCAGGCATAGTGCCAATGTTTGGACTATTTTGTTGCTTTCTATTAGTGGGTAAAATAGGATTAGTAGAAAGATTCCTGCTATGACTATTGTGCTAGAGTGAAGTAGAGTTGAGACAGGTGTGGGACCCTCTATTGCAGCAGGTAGTCAAGGGTGTAAGCCAAATTGGGCAGACTTGCCCATTGCGGCGATGGGGAGACCTGTTAGTGGGAGAAGTTTTGGGTCTGTGTTGAGGATAAACAGTTGTTGAAGGTCTCATGTGTTTGAATGTGTGAGAAATCATGCTATGGTTAGGATAAGGCCGATGTCGCTGATACAGTTATAGAGGATTGCTTGTAGGGCTGCTGTGTTTGCATCTGTTGGGCCATATCATCATCCAATGAGGAGGAAGGATATGATGCCTACTCCTTCCCATCCTGTAAAGAGTTGGGATAGGTTGTTGGTGGAGACCAGGATCAGCATTGTGATGAGGAAGG
>NW_007733439.1:66785-73346 GCF_000696425.1 Galeopterus variegatus | reverse complement strand
AGTTATAGAGGATTGCTTGTAGGGCTGCTGTGTTTGCGTCTGTTGGGCCATATCATCATCCAATGAGGAGGAAGGATATGATGCCTACTCCTTCCCATCCTGTAAAGAGTTGGGATAGGTTGTTGGTGGAGACCAGGATCAGCATTGTGATGAGGAAGGTGAGTAGGTATTTGAAGAATTTGTTAATGTTGGGGTCTGATTGTACATACCATAGGGAGAAGTCTATAATACAAAGAACGCTACTGTGATAAAGATCATTGAGAAGCAATCTAGTTTGAAGCTGAGGGAGAGTTTGAGTGTTTGGATGGTGATTCAGTGTCAGTTAGAGGTGATTGTGTCTTGTCCGGAGTAGATAAATAGGAGGGTGGGTGTAAGGCTGGTCAGGAAGGCGAGTTGGTCAGTAGGGGTCATTTTTGTATGTGCTGGTGAGGGTGAGGGTGATTGTGATAACGAGAATGATAAGTGAAATTATTGTTGGAGAGAAAGGCAGAGTTATTACTTTTATTTGGAGTTGCACCAATTTTTTGGTTCCTAAGGCCAACAGATTACTTCTATCTCTACCAAGTAAGAAAGCCAGTTTTAAGTATGGTGGCAAGAGTTAGCATTTCGTGTAGTCTTTCTTGGTAGATAAAAAGTTTTGAACTTCTGTTTTTAGCCTCACAACCTAATGTTTTGTTTAAACTATATTTACAGTAGAAGGGCCCTAAAATTGTTTGGGGGCTGAGGGATAGGAGTAGGAGTGGAATGATGTGTATGAGTGTCAGAGAGTTTCTCGTGTGAGGGATGGTTCGATGTTATTGATGTGGTGTGTCAAGGCTTCTCGCTGTGTTGTGACGAGTATAAATAGGGCGTATAGGGCTGTGATTAGTACGTTGAGTCCCATGAGAATGATTGTGATGTTTGATCATGAGAGTGACGTCATTATTACAAGTAGTTCTCCAACTAGGTTGATGGTTGGTGGAGAGCTAGGTGTGTCAGGGAGGCTAGCAGGCATCCTGTTGCTATTAGGGGGAGGAGTGTTTGTAGTCTGTGGGCCAGGATTATAGTTCAGCTGTGGATGTGTTCATAGTTGGAGTTTGCGAGGAAGAAGAGTAGGGATGATGTAAGTCCATGGGCAATTATTAGGGCTGTGGCTCCTGTGAATCCTCAGGGTGTTGGGATTAAAATGGCTACTATTACCAGGGCCATGTGGCTAACGGATGAGTAGGTGATGAGGGATTTTAGGTCCATCTGACGTAGGCAGATGGAGCTTGTTATGATTATTCCTCATAGAGAGAGTATAAGGATGGTGTAGATTATAGAGTTTGTTAGGGCGCCTAGGGTGACGGTGATTGGTATTATTCCGTATCCTCATAATTTTAGTAGGATGGCTGCAAGGACTGTAGACCTGGTGATAGGGGCTTCCACACGTGCTTTTGGTAGTCAGAGGTGGAGTCTGTAGAGTGGTGTCTTTACTATGAATGCCATTGTGCATGCTGTCCATAGCAGAGTGTTGGCTCATGGCTGTAGGGGCATTCGAGTTCAGTTTTGGATTAATAATTGGTTTAATGAGCCGATGGAGTTGTTGATGTAGGTTAGTACAATAAGCATGGAGCCAAGGATGGTGCAGAATAGGAAGTAAAGTCCTGCATTTAATCGTTCTGGTTGGTTGCCTCATCAGGTGATAATAATCAGGGTTGGGATTAGTGTTGCTTCGAATAGGATGTAGAATATGATTAGTTCTGTGGCGGTGAATGTTATGATTAGGAAAATCTGTACTGAGGTTAGCATGAGGATGTATAGTTTTTTTCATGTGAATGTTTCTTTGGAGAGATGGTGTTGACTTGCCACGATTATTAGGGGTAGGAATCAGGTTAGTATCAGAAGGGGGCTTGAGAGGGGGTCTGAGAAGAAGCTTGATCATGTGGTCATGCTGTTTTCATTATTGTAATTCAGGAAGAGGAGGGTGATGAGGCTGATCAACAGGCTGTGGGTTGTTGAGTTGATTCAGATTATGCTGTTGTTGGAGTATGGATGAAGTTTGGATGTGTCGTCCCCTCCAAAACTCATGTGGAAATTTGATCTCCAATGTGTCAGTGTTGGAAACTGATTGAGTCATGGGGGTGGATCCCTCATGAATGGATTCATGCTCTCCCTGGGGGAGGGGGGATTAATGAGTGAGTTTTCGCTCTATTAGTTTCCACGAGAGCTTGTTGTTTAAAAAGACCCTGGCACCTTCTCTCTCTCTCTCTCTCTCTCTCTTTCTTCCTCTCTCGCCATGTGATCTGCTTGTACCCGCCAGCTGCCTGCCATTTTCTGCCATGAGTAGAAGCAGCCCAAGGCCCGTGGCAAATGCAGCTGTCCCAGAGTTGTTAGCCAAATAAACCTCTTTCCTTTATAAATTACCCAGTCTCAGGTATTTCTGTTATAGCAACACAAAATGGACTAAAACAAGCATCATGCAGAGGGGATGAGTATAATCGTGGGGATAATGAGTCTTAGCATTGTAGGAGGTTGAGGTTTTCTACACAGTCAAGGCCATAAGTGTTAGAGATTCTTATTAGAAGTGCCAGGCTTAGGGCTGCTTCACAGGCTGCTAAGACCAGAAGGATGATGGGGAGGGTGTGGGATGGGGTGAAGTGCAGGTTTAGGGATCGGAGGGTGCTTAGGATGAATAGGGATAGTATCATGCCTTCTAGGCATAGGAGGGAAGATATGAGGTTGGATCGATATATTAGTAGTCCTATGAGGGATGTGGTGTATGCTAGGATAATGTCGATGTAGACTGAGGGCATTTTAGTAGTTACAAAATATCGCAATTTAATGGGTCAAAACCAGTCGTTTTAGTTAAACTAACTACTATATTCAGCTCATTCTAGGCCTTTTTGGGCTCATTCATAAGCTAGGCCCAGCACTAGGACGAGGATTAGGACGAGTGTTTGGTAAGTATTAGTTTGAGGCTGTTTGTTTGGGTGGCTCATGGGAGAGGTAGTAGGAGGACAATTTCTAGGTCAAATAGTAGGAATGTGATGGCTACCAAGAAAAATTTTATGGGGAATGGGTGGATCCTATTGGGTCAAATCCACACTCATATGGACTTGATTTTTCTGCATAGGTGTTCAGTTGTGGGAGTCAAAAGGTGATGGTAACGAGTCGGAGTGCTAGTGCCATGCTGGTTCAGAGAGTTAATATTAGTTTGATTATTTTTTTCTGGGTTGTGACCAGATCTGATTGATTGGAAGTCAATTGTACTAGCTGGTACTGAAAGAATAGGATCTTCATCAATAGATGGAGAGGTATAAGAATAGTCAGACTACATCTACAAAGTGTCAATATCAGGCTGCGGCTTCAAAGCCAAAGTGGTGCTTGGATGTGAAGTGGAATTTTAGTTGGTGTAGAAAGCAGATTGCGAGAAAGGTGGAGCCAATAATTACATGTAGACCGTGGAAGCCTGTTGCTCTGAAGAATGGTGATCGGTATACGCTGTCAGAAATGGTGAAGGATGTCTCAAAGTATTCCGAGGCTTGGAGAAGTGTGAAGTAAATGCCTAGAGAGATTGCGATGAAGAGGGCTTGGAGAATATGTTTGCGGTTTCCTTCCATGAGGCTGTGGTGGGCTCAGGTAGTAGATACTCCAGAGGCCAATAGGACTGATGTGTTGAGTAGCGGGACTTCTATAGGGTTGAGGGGGCTGATGCCTGCTGGTGGTCAGCATCCTCCTAGGTCGGGGGTCAGGGCTAGGCTTGAGTGATAAAAGGCTCAGAAGAATCCAGCAAAGAAGATTTCAGATACGATAAATAGGACTATTCCGTTTTGCAGGCCTGCTTGAACAACGGTCGTATGGTGGCCTTGGAAGGTACTTTCTCTCACCACATCTTGTCATCACTGATATATGGTTAGTAGGTTGGTTAGCAGGCCCAAGGTTAGTAGGGTACTGGAGTTAAAGTGGAATCATATTGTTAGGCCAGATGTTATGAGTAGGGTGGACAGGGCTCCTGTGAGTGGTCAAGCACTGGGGTTTACTATGTGGTAAGCGTGGGTTTGGTGAGTCATTAGGTGTTGTCGTGTAGGTAGAGGCTTACTAGGAGGGTGAATATGTAGGCTTGAAGCAGGGCTACGGCAAGCTCAAGGGTGGTGAGTAGGATGAGGATGATGAAGGTGGTTGAGGCTGTTAGGGGGCTTGGCAAGGAAAACTTCAGACACTCGGAAGGTTGGAGAGCCAGGAAGTTTATTATGCTAGTGGGACCCACATGACCTCACATTCCAAAATCCTGGGACCTTGAATGCAGGGAGAGTTGTGGTTTTATACTTTTCTTAAGCAGGCAGGCAAGCTTTTCATTGGCCCTGCCTGTCTGCAGGCAGGGTTACACAAACTTGAGGCTTAATCAAGCGGTTATACAAAAGCAGGAAGTGTAGTTAGGGGAACACTGTAAATTTAGCAGGCAGCTTCTCTGAAACAGGCAAGCCACAGGGTTACAGAAGCTGAAAATACAAACAACTGATTGACCACTAAACCAACTCTTAGGGGCTTTCTGCAAATAAGCACGTTCCAGGTGCAAGGTTACATAAACAAAGGGCCTTAGTTAAAATCACTCCCTTAGACCCCAACAATACTTACCCAGCTGCCAGACGCTGCTGTAACATCCCACCCTGCCAGACACTGCTGTACTGGAATTTTCAACCCTCAGCCTCTCCCCTGCTGTAATTTTCCACCCTGAGATACAGTCATTACCACATAAGATCACCGCTTTTTGCCCCGCTACAAAATCCTGAAATGCTATGAAATAAAAGAAACAGCCCCACTGTGTTTGGGGCTCAGCCATTGTGATAATATTCTGCTTCACCGGTGCCAGCACAGTAATAAACTCTGCTTCCTGCCACAGGCCTCGGTGTCTTGCCTCTCCCTGCGAGTTAGCAGGACTTCGCTGCAACAGAATCATCTCATTTAATCTACTTTTCAGTTTGTTGATTCTTTCTCCTTCTAGCTCAAATCTTCTGTCGAGCCTATCTGGTGAACTTTTCAGTTCACTTATTCTATTTCTCAGCTGTACTTCTATTTCAGTATTTTTTGATATTCTCTTTGTACCTATTTTTAATTTGGTGAGATTTTCTTGTCATATTTTTTATTTTTTCTTTAGGAAAAATTTTCTTTAATTCTTTGGACACATTTGTAATTAAAAATGTAAAGAATTTGTCTAGTAAAAACATCATTTTAGCCGCCCCCCCCAGACTATTTCCATTGACTGATTTTTATTTTTTCCTTCTGGGACATATATGTGTGTGTGTGTGTGTAAAAATATATATAATATATAACATATAATATATAATATATATAATATATAGTTATATATATTTATTTTATTTATATATATATTTTTCTTTTTCCTTTTGAAAAGTGAAAATTTTAGATAAATCAATGTATCAACTTTCTAAATCAGCACTCCCTCTCTCAAGTATTTGTTGTTTTTGCCATTTGTTTATTTAGTTACTTTCCTTGACTAATTCTATAAAGCCTGTATTGCTGTAGTGTGTGGCCACTAAAGTCACTGCTCAATTACCTTAGTGGTAGGCTAGCAATTTAACAGACATTTCTTTAGGTGCATTGATGAAGTCAGTCTTCCTCTTTTTGCTGAGAAGCTCTGTCTGTCTGTTGTGGCATGCCTTCAATTCTCTAGCAGACTACAACTTGGCCTTCACCTTCGTTACCCTAAATGTCTGTTTCCTGCTCGAATAGGGCCTCAAGTCAGTCAGATGTGAGTAATTATTCACTGAGATCTTTCACGGGCATGGACATTGCTCTGAATAAGTGTTCAGTCTTCTAGGAACCCAGGAATACGTCAGAGCTTTTCAGTGACCTCTGTGAAAATTGTATTCCCAGATATTCCTTTCAGATTTTTGGCTGCAATTTTATAGTATCCGACGGGTATCACAGTTTTAAAAAAACTGCAATTTTAAACAATTGATGCTAACTATTTTCAACTACCACCATAGGGATAGGCTTTTCTCATTGAGCAAGTTCTGGGTTAGGTGAAATTGCAGTAATGCCTTCTCCATAGGCATTTTCCAGGAGCTGTGAAACCAGTCTAATATTGACAATTCTCTAAAAATTTCTAAGGACTCCAAACCCATCTACCCCTCTGGTAGCTCTAAAGCTGCTGTTTTTCACAACTATTTTGGTAATGAAACTGTCAGTTTTCAAGGCTATGACAGAGCTGGACAAAGTGGGCCCAGTTAAAATATCACAAACCCTACTGTTTGTACTGAGATGCTGTGATTTTTCCTGAATAAATAATTTTTAACTTTTTAAAAGATTTTGGTTAATTTTTGGAGTCTTAAAATCAGTTGGTTTTGCCTAAATGTCCATCAATGAATGATTGGATAAGGAAACTGTGGTATATATACACCATGGAATACTACTCTGTCAGAAAAAAGAACAAACTTCTCCCATTTGCAAAAACATGGATGAACCTGAAGAAATTTATGTTGAGTGAAATAAGCAAAGCACAGAGGGATAAATACCACATGTGCTCACTCACAAGTGGGAGCTAAGAGAGAAAGAAGGAAAGAAAGACCACAGTGGTGC
>NW_007733439.1:59723-65785 GCF_000696425.1 Galeopterus variegatus | reverse complement strand
CAAAAAAAAAAAAAAAAAAAAATCTGTAACAAAAATTATGCATGGCACTTGATGATTTTCATTGTCTTGTTACTTACTTTCCAAATGTCTGTTAAAAAGAAATGGGATCCAAGTTAAGAACTGAAATTTTTATGGGCAAAATGAAAGGTGAAGCCAGCGGTTAGAGCATCATGTTTGTGTTAGTTCTTATTTGTGTTTTTTCTTTGTCCCACCTGTTCTGTTTTACTTTTTTATTGTTTTTTCCCCACTTTTTATTGGTTTAGAGATTTTTAGCTTTCTTTTGTTTTCCCTCCACTGCTTTGGAAGTGATGTACTTTTTAATTTAATCTGTACTAAAAAAAACATAATATATATTGCATCTCTGACTTAATAAGGTCTAATATTATTTAGTAGTCTTCCCTTCCTTCCTAATAGTGAAATTTAACTTTATATACCACCTGCTGGTTGGTTATGTGTGTGTGTGTGTGTGCGTGTGTGTATGCATGTGTATATATATATGTATATATATATATATATATATGTTATTGTTATATATTTTAGTTGCACATAAATATATTTTAACTTTCACAAAGTATTATTTTAATTTTTTCTAGCAATTATTCATTCAGTTATTCTTGTGCATTTACCCCTTTTTGTTACATATTATTTTTTCTCCTGCATTGTTCCTCATAAGCAGGTGTTTTCTTCCCGCACAGTGAAGATGCAGTTCTGCCCTTCTTAGGCATCCAATGTTGCTATGAAAAGTTCAACTAATCTCATTGTTGTTATTTGATAGTAATTTGTCTTTTCTCTGAAATTGCATTTAAGTCAAAATTTTTCAGTTTGTTTTTCTGTAATATTGCCATATATACTAAAATTTTATTATAGTTTATCTATGTATGTATTTCATTTTATATATACTGATTTAAATATATGGAGTGATAGATTTCATCAATTCTGGAAAATTCTTAATCAATATATCTAAAAATATTTGTTCCATCCGATTACAGGTTTTATATTAGATGCCGTAAATTAAAAAAAAAAAAAAATCTCTTCTCCAGATAGATCTTACAGTTAAGAAGGGGAGAAAGAAAATAAATCTATTTATTTTTATTTTCTGGCAGTGAGTAATGGCATAGAGAAAAATTACATAGAATAAAAATAAAGGCCCACGGGGTTTGTACTTTATTTAGGATAATCATAGAAGATGCCTGAAAAAAATCACCATTTGAACTGTGATATGAATNTTGGACTTGCAGAGGGAGAGAACAGACCTTGGGATACAAAGTGGAATATAGGGGTGAGGGGGAGGCAGGTTGGGGATAATTGGGTGGGGAATATGGGGTCCAAACACAATTTGTGGTAATGGGCATACTGCCAATATGAATCTGGCTTTCACATCTTGGCCATGAGTGGTGACAATCAGCTTTGTATCTCATGAATATTCATAAAAATAAAAATAAACAGTTGGTTTTGATAATTTTTCAATTATTTTTATTATTAATTTGGAGAAGAGAATTTACAGAGGTTCTCACATTGCCATTAAGGAAGTTCTCTCTCCCCCAAACAATATTATATTTAATAATGTATTATAGAAAAACGAATTATCACAATAGTCAAAACTTGTCTTTCTAAATGCCAGTAGTGGTATAAATGGGTCACATATATAAACTCATTTAATACAACTGTCTCATGGGCTAGAAAATATTGTTACTTCCATTTTACATATTTAAGAAACTAAACCACAGAGTGTTTGAGCAAACTAACCAACATCAGATACTAATAATATGAACAGCCTGATGTGAAAGCAGAAAGTATATTTCCAAGCCCACGCTACTAAATATTATGTCTTCTATATTACCATATGTAGCTTTTATTCTACCCTGTCAGGCACATGCTGACTTTGGTTCAACATAACCTTTGGTGTTATCCATATTGCTTTATTGCATCCACTACACTCTCTTTGGTAGATGTTAATCATCATTACCCATACAATTTAAATTCTATTGTTTCCTTACCAGCTTTTCCAAACATTGCCTGATTTGAAGACAACATTTATTCATAGCAATCCATATAGCATTATGTAAAATTTACAAAGTTTTAAATTCTGTCTTTCTAGCTTTATTATACGACAAGGCTGTATCTTATCTCCCATAGTTTCTAGAAGAAATTATGCATTATAAATTCTGCTCTGAAAAAGCAGACATCGATTCTCAAAAACAACACAGCAATAACTTGTTTACTATGTAATCTTATATATATTAATTTTTGTGATTGAACTCTATTATATGAAAAACACTTTGATAGGAATAGCCTAATAGCATCCAAATTGTATGCAAGTATTTCTTATTATCTGTTAGTAATTGAAATATTTTCTAGTGCACCTTATTTTTGATTGATTAATTTCTGTGATCCAAAAGTAATGGGATGCTACAATTTAACTGGAAAATAAAGTGCTCTACTTGTGTAGCTTATTTTGTAAATATAAACCATGATTGTATTATTTTTTCAACATTTTTTCTTTGTTTTTTACAAGTTAGACATTTCTAACAACAGATTTTAATAAACAAGATTTGCATAATTTCTCAGATAAATCACAATACTAGATCCAATTTTCCAAAGCTTTAATATCACATATAATATACTTGGCACATGTTTAGATTTTATTTCTTCAACTTGTTAGTCCATTTATTACACTGAAATCCAATATATCTGTGAAAAATGTATGAGGAAAAGTAATATCACCCTATTTTTTAAAAAACTGTTATGACGACAATAAATGAATTATGCATATTTGTCTTTTAATTTGATTATTGTTGTTTGGAATCAATTATGTAGTGATTGCCTTTTAAGTTATTATTATTCACTTACTTTTCATCTTTTATTTTTAGGAGTGTGTGGCTGTAATATTAGTGCAAGTTACATGAAACTCTGGGAAGACCATATTTTATGAAATTGCTATCACTTGAAAGAATACAAAACTATGAAGAAAACATAAACAAAAATATTCTAACTGGGTATAAGCTAGAAGTTCTTGTATTAAAGTCGTTTGTGTTTGACACCCAGTTCAGAAAGAGAAGGTTAGAGGATTGAAAAAGTCAGCACGACCAAACCCCAAACAGTTTTTGCTGAAATGGCTTTCACTATATTCACATCTGGTTTATCTAATTAGGTTTGCAACTGTTACACTTTCGGCACTAACATTTTATCAGAGTGCACTTGTCAACACAGTCAAAACAGAACATCATTTACTTTTTTAAAAAAGGAATTATATACAACTGTCATGATGATTTTGCTGTTGTTGTTCTGTTTGATTAATTTCATATTTTAAATTCTTCCAAACACCAGAATCTTGCTTTTTATTTATTTGGACGTAGAGTCTCTAGCTAGCATTACACTGTTTCTTATTTTTGGTTTGCAACTCTATTTTCAGTGTTCATATATACTGTGACTGTGATTTGTCTCGGCGTGAAATATCATGCTTATTTCAAAGTAGACTCCCTTCATTTTTCTTTTTCTTTCTTTCTTTCTCCCCTTCCTCCCAAGACTTTCAGTGTTTCTAAGAATCTGCTCAGCAGGGAATAGCACTGCATGGGGGTTCTGTATTTTGCTGCTTCATCTAACAATTTCTGTGTTTACATAATAAGTGACTTTCAATGGAGAACAGAAATACTCTGTTAATTTGGGTTGAGTTTTCTAGTCTTTTCTTACTCTAGAAGTATAAGTAAAAACTCAAATGAGGTTCAAATACCTCTAAAACAATAAGTCAACAGAGATATGTTGATCACCAGGTGATGCAGAAGCAAAATTGCTTAAATATAAAACAAATGGGAAAATCTTAGAAAAAATAATTACAGTAAAAAAATCATTCATTGGCTGTAATTAAGTTATTTTTTTAATATAGACTAAATTAAGTCTTCAAAATAAAGAATTTCATATGCAAGAGTCAGTGAGAGTACCAAAGTAAGTGACTTAGAGAGTGAGAAACACAGAATTTTATAAAGGGAGATAAGTTACTGTTGTTAAGTGAACTTTGTAAATAGTGAAAAATTATTGGCAGTATAAGCTAGTTCTCTAAAATCCTAATATGGCATAATTCCACTATTTCAGGGATAGTTACTGGACTAAGATAATTGAAACCTTTAGTCTTGACTATGCCTTATTTTAAACGGTTTATTTAGAGAAATACGTGTGAATTATTATGAGCCTCAATCTCTTCACCAGCAAAATGATTATAATTGTTTTGAATATTTCACCAGTTTTATTAAGAATTACATGAGATAATACAAATGCAAATGCACAAAAATGAATAAAAATAACTAGATAGATACTGTGTTATTACTATTACTACTATGACCCTCCAAAGTTATTGGTACTGGGAATAAGTAATGAATGACTTCTCAATAAAACATGGTACTAGTAGTGAGCACATATTATATTATCCACATTAACCCTCTTTCCCTTTTCCGGGGACCACTTCTTTCTATCAGTCTACTTGGGACTTACTGGCACCTCCAATATTTGCAGTAACTCAAAGCACCTGAGGGCACAGTTGGTTGGCTGATGTAGGGTCAAACTGGCTTTATCAAAAGTCCTTTCCCCTGAAATTGGAATAAGAAAATAAAATGAGGAAGAGGAGGAGATAGAGAGAGAGTTTTGTTTCTCAGAGGTATGCAATGGCCACGGTTTTCACGATGTGGGTCAGTAGTGCAAAGGAAGCCTATTAACAGAGACAAATAATGAAGAGGATTTCAGGAGAAATGGACAAATAGATTCAGAGAGCTATGCAAGTTAATCTGTATGTTTTTCCCTGAAACCTGTTCATTCACAATGTCCTGCATCACTACCCTTGTTTTCCATGGCACATTCTTAAATCTTTGATTATAAATTGCCTTCTGTGTTTAAGTTAACACAAATGAATTTCTTTTTCAAGAGTCCTAATGTAGAAAGTACATTAAAACAGCTGATGCCTTTTATATTAATTCGCTAGCAAAGTACCTCAAACTAGGTGGCCTAAACAACCAAAATTTATTGCATTTTTAACACTACCCAGACTGCTACATCAAGGTCAAGGTCTTGATTGTGAAAAAATGGCAACCAGAATCTCTGGATGGGAATGTCTGAAATCAGTACCCTTGGAAATCTTGAAATTCCAGGTCCCCTGAGACCTGTAGATTGACGAAAGAAGCCCCTTCCTTTCTGGTAAAGGGTAGAGCTCCCTCTTGCTTAAACAAGATACAGAAGCTTCTGTCATGCAACAGCTGACCCTCTGAAGATTTTTCCCCACTTACCAGATCAGTAATTAATGTCAAGTAAAAATATATCTGTGGACCTCTGGAGTTGGTCATTAGAAAATAGAAGCAAGATAGAGTAACGTTCAACAGAAGTATATTTCAACCTATGCAAATAAAAGGTGTCAAGAATGTATGATCAGGAGGCTTGTGGTATACTCTCCCACCTGAATAACAAGTAAGGATCCCTTGCCCTGTTGTCAGATCTGAGTCAGTTCCGAGAACTACATGGAAGGAAGTGTGGAATCACCATGAGGAAGGACCCTGTAACACTACAGTGAGTATGTAGAGTTAAGATTTCACGGTCCTTTCTCAAGGGGATCTAGGGCCATTTACTCTGGCATCTTTAATATGGGGAGGAGTAAATACCAGAATGCTTGAGAAGTATTGGACACAGAACCTGAGGTGTCATTGATACCTGGGCACATATTTTTGTCATAGGCCTCCCTTTATTGTGGAGGCATGTGGCATCACATAATAAATGGAATCATGGCTCAGATCTGGCTTACCAACAAGTCTGTAGATCCACTCACACAATTTTTCTGGAAATATTGGATAGAAATATTTTGATAGAAACCCCACTTTTTTTTATTATTTGGTCCATAGGTAAGAGTTAACATAGTAGAAAAGATTAAGCGGAAACTTCTAAAACACCCCCCCCCCACACACACACACTACACACACTATACATACTACAGCGTGGAGAGAATTAGTAAATAAAAACAATGTCATATCCCTGGTGAAACTGCATAAATTAATGCCACCCTTTAAAACCTAAAGGAATCAGTGGTT
>NW_007733439.1:56256-58723 GCF_000696425.1 Galeopterus variegatus | reverse complement strand
ATTAGTAAATAAAAACAATGTCATATCCCTGGTGAAACTGCATAAATGAATGCCACCCTTTAAAACCTAAAGGAATCAGTGGTTGTACCCAACATATCTTAATTAATTTGCTAGATGAGGATTACAGTGGTCTACCTCAAAGGCAAAAAAAATTGTAGTCCAATTACAGCTACGGTGTCAGAGATGAGCAGATTCACTCAGAGTAGATTAACTCAGCTTGTAATATATGATTTGTACCCCTGCACTGCCACCCTTTAAAACCTAAAGGAATCAGTGGTTGTACCCAACATATCTTAATTAATTTGCTAGTCATGTGCCTACAAAACCATGAGGATTACAGTGGTCTACCTCAAAGGCAAAAAAAATTGTAGTCCAATTACAGCTATGGTGTCAGAGATGAGCAGATTCACTCAGAGTAGATTAACTCAGCTTGTAATATATGATTTGTACCCCTGCACTTTCACATGAATTCTTTTTCAATCCTTATCAAAAATAAGACCAGAAACAATTTATATTCATATCATTAAAGACAAATACGTATGTTTTCTATCTTGCACCTATCATCACTAACCATGAAGTGAGGCTCCTAGCAGTTTCCTTCTGGTTCTAGAGGTAGCATTTTCCACACCTGGGAATACTCCTCTGACTCACTTACTGAGTTATCAGAAATTCTATCAGTTTAGAGAGGCCCACAGTGAGAAAGTGCTCTGTGACAGATCAAAACTACAGTGTAGATGCTATGATATTTGAAATATCTGTTTCAGGAAAAGATGGCATGTAGAGTTTATGGCAAACCTCAGTAGGACCATCTCTATGTAGAATCACTATGAAGAACCTTCTAGGATTCTGGAGGGTGGTTATGTCATTTGCAGGAGACAGTTATACATCATTTGAAAAATAGCAGAAAACCTGTCCAGAAAACATCAGTTAACTATGTCATCAGAATGGCCCATCTTAAGATGGGCAGACCCAACAAGTAATAAAGTTGGGTGGGTCCAGAAACAATTTATCATCTGCTAGGACTAGTATATCTGAAATCGGGCATGCTGCAGTCTAGAGATCACAAATAAACTGCCTAATCAGGTACCCAGACACATACCTCATTCCCCAAATTTGCACCAGCATCTTATCCTTGGTTTATACGTATGATTTCAAAGGACATCCCTTATGACCCACTGATTGGAGTTGGAAAAGTCTAAGCTTTTCCATGTGTTCATAGGCTTGTTATGTGGGTACATGCCCAAATCGGGTTAGCTGCTCCACTACAGTCCTATTTTCTGGTGACTCTGAAAGTCAGTGATGAATGGGAGTCTGGTAAATGAGAAGAGCTCCAAGACAGAAACACATATGGACTCATGGGAAGTGGTAAATGGCCTTGGCTGATTGTACCGAAAAGGCATTACTGTCTACAGCCCTGTATAACAGTCAAGGGAAGTATAAGATTAGAGCCTTATCTGTTGCCATAGTGCAACTAGCTGATATGCAGGAGAACGTCTATCCTAAGTGATAGCTGACTCCCGGAAGCAAGGCTTATGGCACTAAAAGTACATTTGTTGCAAGGTAACATGACTGACTCCATCTTGGTCCCAGTTGTAAAAACAGCTAATGCATTTCTCCACTCTATAGCTCTACAGCAAGAAAACCAGAGACTGCCAGCTGTTTCCTGTGTAGATGAGAAACAGAGTTGCTCTCTAAAGCAGACCCCTCCTCAAATAACCACATTTCCTGCCCTTACACCCAGGTGTGAAAGACCCTTACTCAAGAAGCTTCTTTACCTAGGTTTAACTTACAACCACTGACCCTTTTAAACTAAACATGTTTTTTGTGGAAAATTTTATGCTCTGCTAAAATCTGAATATTTCAGCTTCTGTAAACCAGCTCTCTTGCTCTTGCAGAACATCCTGTAGGCCAAACAGGATGTGGTTTATGCCTATAAGAGCCTTTCCCTAATGAGGCTGGGGGCTGCACTCTATGCAGACTGCCTGGGGAGACAGCAGCCCGGCCGGCAGGAGAAATAAACCTTTCACAACCCCCAAGTATTTTTGTGTGGTGTCCGCCTTATTGGGAACTGCACCTCATAACACATTTAAGTTTAGCGCTGTTTAAAATATGTACCTCTCAAGCTGGCTGGTTAGCTCAGTTAGTTAGAGCACAGTGTTAATGACACTAAGGTCAGGGGCTCAGGTCCCAGTACCAGCCAACCACCCCCCAAAATAAAATTAAATTAAAATTAAATATATAGCTCTCTTCTCTTCTGAATTTGTGGTTTGTGACCAGTTTGCATACATATTGTTTTAGTTAGCTTGATCAAATACAGTGACTCAGCAATAAACCTTTCAAACTTGTTTACATGTCCACTCCACTATGCACATGCCTCCAAATATGTCTTGATAGAACTAAAGGCTATGATGGCTTATGGATCAAAAAAAAAAAAAAAAAATCTGTAACAAAAATTATGCATGGCACA
>NW_007733439.1:52565-55870 GCF_000696425.1 Galeopterus variegatus | reverse complement strand
AAATTACATAGAATAAAAATCAAGGCCCACGGGGTTTGTACTTTATTTAGGATAATCATAGAAGATGCCTGAAAAAAATCACCATTTGAACTGTGATATGAATGAAGTGAGGAGAGTTGACTCTAGATATCTGGGAAAAGACTATTCAAAGCTGATGAAATACAAGGTGGTTTGGTGAGAGAGTGTGCAGCCACTGGGGCGGCGGCAGACAAATACAGGGAGTCCACACCTACGCACGTGCTCTTTTGCATGTAATTCATGAGGCACTCACAAAAAAGATTGAAGAAAAGCCTTTTTTATATATATAATTTTTTTCATTTAAAATTTTTAAATTTATTATTAGCATATTCATTCTCACAAATTGTGATATTTCTTTATGTCCTTTCCCTGACCTGTCACTTCCCAAACCCCCTCCCTCCCTCACTCCCATCTCTAGTATTCTTAGGTTCGTTCCCTCCTTCTGAAAGTTCAATGTATTCTTGTGGGGTTTTCTTTCTTTTTTTCCTTCATTCCTTCCTCTTCCCTCCTTCCCTCCCTTCCTTCCTGGCAGACAGTAATGAATGAGAACTGTGGTATTTCTGTTTCTTTGTCTGGCTTATTTCACCTAATATAATTTTCTCCAGACTCATCCATTTTGCTGCGAACAGCAGAAGTTAATTCTTTTTTATGGTTGAGTAGTATTCTATTGTGTATATATACTATATTTTCCCTATCCAGTCATCTGTCGATGGACACTTAGGTTGGTTCCATATTCTGGCTATTGTAAATAGAGTTGTGATGAACATAGGAGTGCAGATATCTCTGCGACATGATGATCTCCATTCCTTTGGGTATGTACCCAGCAGTGGGATTGCTGGATCATATGGTAGCTCTATCTGTACTGGTTTGAGGAACCTCCATACTGTTTTCCATAATGGCTGTGCTAATTTACAGTCCCACCAGCAGTGTAGAAGAGTTCCCCTTTCCCTGCATCCTCACCAACATTTGTTATTCTCAGTCTTTAAATAACGGCCAGTCTAACTGGGGTGAGACCATATCTCAATGTGGTTTTGAGTTTCATTTCTCTGATGACTAGAGATGTTTAGCTTTTTTTCATGTACCTGTCGGCTATTTGTATGACTTCCTTTGAAAAGTATCTATTCATCTCCTTTGCCCATTCTTTAATTGTATTATTTGCTTTTTTTATATCTTGAAAAAACATCCCTCATGGGCCAGGGAGAGCTTCTTCAAATGGGAAATGAGCTGCTTCAAAAGGGTAACCAAGTCCTACATAGATCTGTCGTCCTTATCTCCTTTAGGTTGCCCTTAGTTACTTTTGAAAATGCAGAGCAACTAGAAAGAGGGAACATGGAATTAACCTCTGCCACTGGGAAGAGGGAAGAAATATGTGCCATACACAGGACTACATATAAGGCAGAAGCAAGAATACTGTGAAAGGTAAACCACTTCGACCAAATATACACTAAGGTTTGATGGGACACAATAACTAACTACATTGTATATTGACAAAATAAAAATTAAAAAAAAAATGAAAGGATACTGCTGAAAGATGAACAGGAGAGGAGTAATGATAAAGCAGTAGCACAAAGTGTAGCAGTAAAACTGAGGATGGAGCAGACATTAAGATAAATCCTCTGACAAATCAGACTTACTCTAAAAATCAAGTGATGCTGCTTTAATAATGTAAAGCTTGTGTTGCACTGAGGGTAACAATAACCACGATAAAATCCAATTTCACTTACTTAACATCTTTAGACTAAATCAAAATTCCACATTTAAAGATTAACAGAAGAAAAGACATGTCTATATTGAGGTATAAAATCTGTATATTTATGCCTGTAAATACATCTTCTTTTGTCATTAGTATTTTGGGGCATTAGTTCCTACTGACTACACAGAATGTCCACCTTTCAACAACTTATTAAAATACACAGAAAAAAGAAGGAAAAAAATACAAAAGAGAAAGTAATCAATAAAACCAGGCTCATCTTTGACACTGAAATTGGAAATAACCAATATTAACTTTAAAATAAGTTTTTAAAAAGATTTAAATGAGAAATGTAGCATGAAAAATTAAGTAGTTTCAGCAGAGAGATATAAACTATAAAAAGAATCAAATAAAAATGTTAGAAGCGAATATAAAACAACAGAAATAAAGAGTGCCTTTAAGGGACTAATCAAATGACTCAAAGATAATTGAGGCATAAATCAATGAACTTGAAAATATGTCAATAAAAATTACTAAACCTGAAACACAAGAGAAACAAGATAAAAATAAAGAGAAGAAATCAGGAACCATTATATGTGGACAATATTAAATTGTCAAATATACCTATCATTGGAGTTCCTGAAGAATAGGAGAAAGAGAGTAGGGAAGAAAAAATATTAAAATAAATAGAGTCCAAGTATTTTACAAATTAGGAGCAGACTCCAGTGCACTAATCCAGGAAGCCCAAAAAAGAAATATTCAGCAATACAAAGCATTGAACTATTGATTTGTGCAGCAACATGGATTACATTTTATAATGGAAAGAAGTCAATATTAAAAAGCTATATATAATATGATTCTATTTATATGACTTTTGTGAGAAAGTACAGTTTTTGAGATCAGATCAGTCAGTTATTTGAAGATGCAAAAAGAGGTTAACTACAGAGAGGCAGCACAAGAGAACATTTTAGGATAATGAAAGTGTTAGGTATCATGATTGTGGTGGTAGATATATGACTCTACCACCATGTTTTTGTCCAAATCCATGGAATTGTACATGTCAAATAGGGAATTAAATTGTATCCAAATTTAAAAAAATTAATTTAAAGTTTATTTTGTCAATTAATTAAGAGTGTACTTTTACTCTCCCTAAAGGATTTATTTTTAAAAAAAAAATAATAATTTAATATTGTTTCTTCTTCATCTATTTTATGTCTTTGATTCATTAATAATTTCTAGTTTTTAGTAATGAGGACAAAAACTGGTGGTAAAGTTATCCTGGATGGAAGGGAATGTAGAAACATTAAAAATATCATTGAAAATTATGATGTTCCCAAATGGCTTTGGCCTGTAGTTACTGATGTTACATAGCCTTTTATTTAACAATATTTACAAAATGACAGATTGTAAGGAATACTTGTCATGTTCATGGATGCCCACCATTTTGAAATAGTTTTTCTATATTTGGGAATATTCCCAAGCTATGTATTTCTTTCCATTCACGTAGGAATTTATAAACTCAAGTTTCCAGCCATCCTTTTACCTAGGACACACATAGATTATCAAGGTTCTAATATAATTAAACACATCTATAAAA
>NW_007733439.1:46466-52179 GCF_000696425.1 Galeopterus variegatus | reverse complement strand
CTTTTACCTAGGACACACATAGATTATCAAGGTTCTAATATAATTAAACACATCTATAAAATAGTAGAATTTGGGGGCCGGCCCGGTGGCGCAATGGATAGTGCGCCGCTTGGGAAGCGCGGCGGCGCTCCCGCCCGAGGGTTCGGATCCCACATACAGACCGGTTCCCGCTCACTGGCTGAGCGAGGCGCGGGAGCAACACCGAGGGTTGTGATCCCGTTGCCGGTCCCCGGTCCGGTACGGGGCAACACTGAGGGTTGCGATCTGTTGCCGGACATGGAAAAAGATAAAAGACAAAAAAAAAAAAAAAGTAGAATTTGGAACTTAATGTAAATAGACAAACTCTGGACAAAACTTTTTTTTTTTTTGACTTACAGAGTAGTGAAAGTGGCAATGATAGCAAATTTCCTGTAGTAACGAGATTGAAAATTTTCATAAACTTACTGTGTGCAGGTTAATATTCCTTTAAGGAATTAAAATAGTAGAATCATAAATGAAAATTAAAACATGAAAAAATGGATCCCAAGGACAGTAGAATGTTTTAAAAAAATAACCTCTTGGCTCAGTTCCTGTGCCATTGTAATGACCTACCCACATATTTACACTGAAGTAATATTGTTTAATCCACTCTTTCCCTATTACACACACGTCTGCTGAAATATCAGATGTTAGATTTGTATTGCTTTGAATAGATTCTCAGGCAGAACAAAAGAATTGAAAACTAAATAATTATATGGATTTTGTTTATGTTGTATATAAATTTAGAGTTAAAATACAATTTATTTAGAGGAGTGATTTTACCTACGTCTTCTAGCTTGCTTCCTTCATTTCCTTCTTCCTTCCTTCCTTCCTTCCTTCCTTCCTTCCTTCCTTCCTTCCTTCCTTCCTTCCCTCCCTCCCTCTACACCTCTCTATTTATGAAAGTTTATCTCTAAGTTTCTGTCAGAAAATAGTGCCTGAGAATATCTCCAGAGATTTACCAAAATAGTTGTTCACTAGAATATTGCTATTTTGAATGACTGACCATGGAAACTTGAGATCACAGAGCAAGCCAGTAATACTATTTTGTGTGGCAAAGACTATAAGAACAAAACTCTTGACAGGGTCTCCCCAAATTGGGTTATATTTACATGAAGGTGTGATTTTAAACACTAAAATAAAGCTAAAAACATGTGTTTGCAGGTTGTTCTGCAACAGCTGAACAGTTATTTTTTTTTCTCTCTCACTTTTCAGTGGAAATTACCATAGAGATCAAAGCAGAAGTTCATATCCCTCTGTTCGGCAGACTTGATGATTTCCCACAATGTGAATTCCCACTTAGTAGAGCATGAAGAGATGGGAAAGCCAAGGCAGTCTGGCTATCGGCTGGGAGTGTCTACCTTACTTTCCCAGGGGTGGTCAGAATTATCTGGGATGCTAGTAAGCAATTACTGTGATGCGCTATATTTCTTATCTTTTCTACCCATTACTGCTCCCCCTTCTTTCTTCCTGAACAATTCTCAAAGAATGAATGAGTGTTTTGTCAGCTTTAGAAGATAATTCAATTGCAGAAAGCTTTCTTTTGGCTCATGTGATTATGGTGATGTGCTGTTAAAGGAGCGAGATGTTGCCTCATCCAGGCAGTGAAACCTGTTTCAGTGTTGACAAAGTAAGAATTTAGGCATATAGGGTACCAGTAAGGAGCCCAGATTGCTATCATAGACAACAATCCCAACTATAGTGATAAAATTCAAGAATGCTGCTAAATAGTCCGAAGCTTTCTTAGGTACCTACTCAAACGGAACTCTAATGGTAAGTATAGGAGACTTAAATATTAAACAAATTGAATTTTATTACACAGTTGTGTGTTACTTAACGACAGGGATTTGGTTATTGTGCAAACATTACAGAGTGCACTTACACAAACCTAGATGGTATAGCCTAATATACACTTAGGCTATATAGTATAGTCATTATTATCTTATGGAACCACCATCATATATATATGCGGTTTATTATTGACTGAAACATAATTATGTAGCATGTAACTGTATATGCTGGTAAACTTTACACAGACAGCACAGAAAGCCTGGGTTTAAGTATCCCCTTCTTCCTCAACTCTGATAGGAGGTACGAAAGAAAGGGCGAGCTTGAATTTTTTCCTTGCCATTTAGGTCAGACAAAGAAGATTGTCTTTAGTGATAAACGTCTTTCTTAATCCTTTTGCAATTGGTCTTTTGGGACATCTAGAGAAAATGTAACATGAAAAAGTAGTGATGACAAAAACATCTTCAAAACAGTCTTGAAAACACCAAAAGCTCACAGAAGCCCAAAACTTACCCTCTTTGATAAAAGTGTGATAAAAGAAATTTCATCAATCTTTGTTTTATGAGAATTTGGTCACATTAGTGATCCTACCCATCTGATATGTATGTTCTCAAGAAAGAATTAATATTAGTTTCCAATATAGACGGCATTGGAGTGCTTCACAGTTTTAATTAAATAAACTTAAAAATAAAAGTTAGATTTAAATTAAACTTAAAAATAAAAAGCATTCAATCCCTGTACTGATAAGCCAGAAGCCATCACAAAAAGAAAAGAAAAGAAAACAAAACAAACAAACAAAATACCTAGTAAAACAGAATAACTGTGTTGTATTTTTAAACTTTGAGTGTTTCATATATTTGAAAACTTGCTCGTTGCTAATAAATGCTTGTAAAAGATCACAAGTCAAAGGAAAGAAGTTATTTTGCTTAAAAAATAGAGTTTGAAGGATCTTTTTACAGAAAATATTAAATAGAATGATGTTTCTTTGATTTTCAAACAATTCATTTAGATATGGTTCTTGCATTATTTATTGGTGCATATGTACTTCAACATTGTTTGCAATCGTCATCTGATTTATCACTTATTGAAATTTTATTAAAAGGTTCAGTTTGATGTGTTTTATCTCTTTAAACTCACATAAAAAGGCTTCAGAAGTTCTAAATAATTCAGCACTGGGGAAAATGATCAAGGTAAATTGCATTGGATTTGGAGGTCTTTCTAGGGATAAAAATAAATGAGTAATAGCCGGTTAGTAAATGTCAACTAAAAAGAAAATGCTAAAGCAGAAACTAACCAGTAAATGTTTTCACCATTGTTTTTACAAGTGCTTAAAAGTGACAGGGAATAAGATAGAATCTATACAATAACATTAAAAATGATTTGGCACATTTGCCAGTATATATATGAATATGCATGCTTAAAATACTGAAAGAAAATGTGACATCTCTGGATGTATGCATCCTAGAGTCCACAAAGCCTCCAATTCCTGAGGATTTTCAGCTTACATGAGTGAAAAATTTACCACTTTAAAATGTCATCTGTTAGAGATTGTTAAAATATTTTATAATATTTTGTTGTAATGGAATTGGAAGACGTCATTCAAAAAAATTTTTTTTTTAAATTTTATGGCCAGAAATGGCTATTTATTTCTGGGGAAAAAAAGATGAAGATCACAGTTTCTGCTTTTCAAGAGATAACAGTTGATCGAAAAAATGATGATCTATTTGTAACTCTTTTTTAATGCAAAGATGTTTATGTAGGCATTGAATACCATGGGAACATAGTAGACAAGGAATATTCCCTGTGTGCAGGGAGGTGGGCACAGAGTAGGTGGTCGGAGAAAGGCCTATAATTTTATTTTCTAATCTAGAATTTGATATGAAATCCCTTTATGAACATTTTTGAAATATCTCAGGTAGGTATAAATAAACAAATCTTATGTAATTCCGTAAATCAGAGATATAACAAAATATTTGTAATGATTACCTACTCTATCCATGTCTACCAGGCTACTTATGTATATTCCATGCATATATCTTCATACTCCCCTTCCTGCCCTTCTATCAAAATACATATTAGAAATCAAGCTGTTTATATATCTGTACACTTTTTACTTCACAACACTATTATGTACACATTTTCCCATACCATTAATATTTTTGAAAACATGATTTTAATGTCTGCATATCCAATCTTATGTAATTGGTGCAATTTTGTTTCTAGTGTTAAAGCATTATCTAATTTTTTTTATCAATTATGGTAGATTAAATTGCTTATAACAACTTTCTTGTCTGTAATTCTAATTATCAAAAAAGGATAAATTACTAAAAATAGAATGATTCTTGAAATGGCTTGCCTACTTGCACTACTGAAAATTTAAACCACTTTACTCTCCTATCTTCAGTAAGTATATGCCAAAAAATAGATTTATTTTTAAAGAAACAATATAGATTTACTTTTAAATAAACAAAACCAAGCACCTCATTAACCACACGGTCTTTTCACATTTTTATTTCTGTTGTTTAGCAGAGTGCCTTGAACATAGAAAATATTTGGATTGAGCTGATTTCAATATCTAACCAAAATGTTACCACTCAACTTCAGTGGCTACAATACATTGAGATATTCATAGGACACATATTTTGAAAATTCTTGAAAAAAAATATATTTATATATAATATGCCTCTATTATAGGTTAAAAAAATCTGGTGAAACACACACACAAGTACATACATATATATGAATATATATGGGTATACACAGGGGCCGGCCTGGTGGTGCACTGCTACAGTGCGCCGCTTGGGAGTGCAGTGGCGCTCCCGCCGAGGGTTCGGATCCCACATACAGACCGGTTCCCGCTCACTGGCTGAGCGAGGTGCGGGTGCAACGCCGAGGGCTGCGATCCCGTTGCCAGTACCGGTCCAGTACGGGTGCGACACTGAGGGTTACGATCCGTTGCTGGACACGAAAAAAAAAGATAAAAAAAAAAAAAGATATGGGTATACACATAAAATTCATTTTTTCAAGACATTTCACATTTTAAAAATTTGGCTTAAAAAATCAGAAGAGATCTCTATAACACAGTGTTGCTTTTAAGGACTTTTTAGTTAGTGATGTCTAGGTTGATTATTTTTTCCCTTATTAAACTTTGTCTTAAATGTAAGTGTCCCTAAAGTTGAATACCATACAATTAATTAAACAAAAATATTAATTTTTTATTATGTCTTTACTTGAATCAAAAGCAAATGTAACATGTGACTGGCGTTATGCTTTTATATTTATGTGTAATAAAAGAATATCTTAAGTAAATTTTATACTAAAATAGAATTGCATTATACCAATTTCAAATAAGATGTGAATGACAAACATACATAAATATGCATTTTCAATTATTTTTTGAGTATATATAAGAGCATGTAATGTGCAAGTTGTACCAAGTTGATCTGTTTATTTTACAACACTTTATTAACATATACCCTGAGACCTTCAGTGAGCAGATTCCCTGTTATCCTAACTAGATTACATTGCATTCTTCACTAACTTAAAAGTCCTTAAAAGCAAAGCAGAAAATATTTGTATGCATATAGTAAAATTTCAATAACTAATCATAATTTACAAAATTTTGTTCAGGAAAGAACTGTAGGGATTCCCAAGATGAAACTACTATTTTATTCATGAGAAAACTGAGAATCAGAAAGTTTAAATTATTTGCTCAAGTGGTGGTTGGTTTTAGAACTTATAATTACCTACCTTCTGTCCTACTCCACAACTTTCTCAAACTGGGATCTGCGGACCCATGTGGTCCTGAAGACATACTGAGAGAATTCTCTCATATTCTATTGAATGTTTTAGCCTTTCTCACCCTCAATTTGTCGCACTCCAATTGACGCCTATTTTAATAACTGGC
>NW_007733439.1:43800-45750 GCF_000696425.1 Galeopterus variegatus | reverse complement strand
CAGAAAGTTTAAATTATTTGCTCAAGTGGTGGTTGGTTTTAGAACTTATAATTACCTACCTCCTGTCCTACTCCACAACTTTCTCAAACTGGGATCTGTGGACCCATGTGGTCCTGAAGACATACTGAGAGAATTCTCTCATATTCTATTGAATGTTTTAGCCTTTCTCACCCTCAATTTGTCGCACTCCAATTGACGCCTATTTTAATAACTGGCAATTCCAATTTACCAGTTTCTAAGGCTAAAATGATGGAGTTGCCAATTACTTCCTTCATTATTTAATACAACACAAGCCATCCATTAGAAAATCCTGTGGTCTACACTAGGAGTCAGCAAACTTTTTCTGCAAAAGGCAAGATTGTAAATGTCATGGTGTTTGTATACAATCTGATCATTGTTACAGCTGCTCAACTCTGTGGTTTCAGAGTGAAAGCAATCCTAAACAATATGTAAAGAAATGGGTATAGCTGTATTCCAATACAATTTGATTTACAAAAATAGACAATGATCCTGAGTTCAACCAAGGGCTGGAGTTTGCCAACTCTTTTGATGACCTTTCAAATGTATCCTGAATGTGAAAACTACTTCTTATCCTATCCTCAGCTATATCTCTCATGTTTCAAAACAAACCCTCTGATGGCATCGCATTTGGTCTTTCTATACCCAACCCATCATATTAGGTCCATTGGAAAGTCTTCATGTAAATACATTCTAATTCAATTTTTTGAATAAGTAGAAAATCCTTCTGATTCACAAGTCAAAAAATAGGAAAAGACATATGCAATCTAATGTCTCTGCCTATATTCCATTCCCTATCTAGCAAGCAGATAACCACTGTTACTATTTTTTCTTGTGTGTTTTTCTAAAAATCTGGATAGGTTAGTCAGCAGATACTCAAATTAACTGTTTTTGACAAATGACGGCATGCAATAGACAATATTCTGCTTCTTGCTTTTTCATTTATTAATAAAGCTTATATAGTTTTCCATTTTGTTATATAAATAGTAAATTCACTCTTTTATTATGGCTGTGTTATATTCCATTTCATTGGCATGTCACCTAACCTCATACTGATAGGCATTTAGAATATTTGTCATCTTTTGCTATTAAAAATAATGCTACACTGAATAGTTCACTTGTATATATTTATATATCTAACATTACAAAAACAGAAAGTTTCTTTACTCTTGCTTTTTTATTCTAGAATATGTAGACATAGATACAAGGAGTTCAAAAAGTTCTTAGAAAGATTTGTGTTTTCTTTTAATTCCTTTTCCAAGAACTTTTTGAAGTACCTGTGTACAGATAAACATAGAAGCATAGATACAGATTTTTAAAAAATGTTCTTTCTACATTAGAATGCAAACTCTATGAGAGTATGGACTTTGTATTAATTCTCTTCTGTACCCAATGCCTGCTATATTGTAGGGCATCCATCGATAATTTCTAAATATAAATGGATAAATATATAATAATGTAATGCTTTATTATGATATATTTTTAAAAACAGAAGCTGAAAATTTGTCCCTTAGTTGAGTTTCTGTATTAAAGATATTTTGAATCCACATGGCATACTTTTAATGAGAAAAGAAAAGGGTGCCACATTCTACTATTAATGAGACAGCAACAGGACTGCATTAAATGTAAATTTGTTTGCTTCAAATTTTGTCATTGTATATGGCAAAAAAAAAAAAAAAAAGGCTTTTTAAAAACAAGTTAGTTCCCTGTTATGGTTCATGCATTATTTTAGGTGTGGGGAAAATATTCTAGTTATTAAAAACATGCTAAAACAAGGAATGATTCTAACAGTGAAAAAATAATGTAATTTTTAGATTCCTCCCAAGCAATTTAGGTTAGTAAAGTTTGCACCAGTGTTCAATAAAAATACTGGTATAAAAATTTAGCTATCATATGACATAAGCTTGTAGGCATGCTAAATTTCAAAATAAA
>NW_007733439.1:40711-42799 GCF_000696425.1 Galeopterus variegatus | reverse complement strand
AACACAAAAAATGTTAGCAACTCTCTAAATTCTGCTTTGTAAGTGTCCATAAAAGTCATCAATCTAAAAATATAATCAATTCATTCTCTATTTACAAACACAGAAAAAGGTATGAATTATTATGTAACTTTGAAGTTCATGGAAATGCCTTTTTATGATTGTTTAATAGGCTATCTTATAATAATTTGATATATAACTAATAAATGACTTCTTCATATAAACTCCCAAAAGGAAGAGAATAAATGCAATATTATTAATCCAGATTTCAAAGCTTATTTTCCCAGGTGAATAAAACTCATAATAGCAGTAAAACTGATCATGTGTGTGTGTTCGCACCTTTAATGTATAAAATAACTTTTAAAAAATAAAATGCCATATAAACCCATTTCATTATTAATGCAATTAGGTGGAGGACAAAAATGGAAAGCAATTTAAATATTTTGCATATTAACACAAGAAATGTAGCTTTTCGCCATGTATAGTATTCAGTCATTTAAACAGTGGAGCCCCATAATAGCCAATGCTTAATCTGATTTTGATATTTAATTTATTCTTGATTTTCAGATATTGCTTGGATAATTAGAACTGTATGAGCTTTGACAAATTCTTCAATCTGTCTCTGACTTATTTTCTTAACCTATAAAAAGGGTAATAACTAGTTCTAACTAATAGAATTGTTATGAAGTTGAAATAGGTTAGTAAATGCAAAATTCTGCAGAGGCATAGAATGTAGTCCTTACAGTTTACATACTGCATGTAATTTTACATGGCACTAAAATCATAATTAATGATCGATAAAAACATAACTTCATCGACAATTTGGCTAGTGTTAATTACCATCATGTGTGGTTAACAGCTGAGTCTGACTTTTACATAACTTTGAAGAATAATTAATAAAAATAGCAGGTTTGGGTCTAGCACACATTTTTTTACAATATGCTATTATAACCACAAAATAATTAACATCAGAATAAAGGTCATTTCCACATGTTTCCCATTAATAGACAAAAATATGCCTGTCGGGCTGGATCACAGCCCCCTCTACGCTGTCCTGTGCAGGTCATGAGTCAGGTAGTTGAAAAAAGATCCAGGTGGCCAGTAACAAGACAGACATGCCTTATTCCAACCCAAGCTCTGCCGGCTAGAGGTTCAGAGCCGCTGTCTTCCATACTGAAAGTGTACAATAGTGGCAACAAGCCAAGGGGTGCGTGGGCACACACGTGCACTACTCTGCTCTTATGCAATTTGTTTACAACAGACGTGCTGAATCATACACAGCCGAATATGAGGCGAGGAGGCCTGACTACACTGACCCCATTTTCCTCACAATGCCTATCACCAAATCATCATGGATTCTTGGAATGTATCCATAGTTTACCAACAAATAAACAAAACCAAGAAAACTAGCCAAAGTGTTTGACTTTTCCTTAAACAGAAGTTTTATTCTTGGCGATATTTGTACGACATAATTAAAAGAATCTTTAAAATTTAATCAAATGTTAAAAATCATTTTTCAGTAGCCTGGAGGACATCACTCACACATAAGAAAATTGAGACTTGTTTTCTGTAGAATCACAAACTACTGGCAGACCCTTCCATAAACAGGTTTGTTTTCCATTTCATTTCACGAATAGCCCCTTTACCTTGTTCAAACTAAAATTCTGCTTTGTTAAATATAGCTTAAAATCCACTCTTCCTCCTGATCCTGTATTACTTCATACATTTCTTCGTTCAGTGAGAAACTGCATTTTTTATGAAGGAATTCAACTTTTTCTTTTGCAAATTTCAGTGAATTGTGAAGTTTTACACTAAAGTTTCCTTGAGAATCTTGCTTATTTCATTCACTGGAATCAGAAGATTCCCAAACATAACATGCATTTTCTGAGACCTTAATAATCATAATCATCATCCTTTACACTGTCACAGATGAATGTCCACAATGGTAATAATGTAAGATTTCAAAAAAAAAAAAAAAAAAAAATCTATAGCGTTTATATCAGCTGAATTTGTCTGAATTTATATTATCCTAAAGTTTGGTGGTCTTTAGGTCTTTGAGCTTTTTGCTTGTTTGTTGTACTTTCATTTGCA
>NW_007733439.1:39708-40504 GCF_000696425.1 Galeopterus variegatus | reverse complement strand
TAAAGTTTGGTGGTCTTTAGGTCTTTGAGCTTTTTGCTTGTTTGTTGTACTTTCATTTGCAGTGTTTGACTTTTGAACCTTCCAGAACTGTAAATTAAATAAAGTTGTGATTAAAAATGTTTCTTCCTTGGTAACGTACTGATGTTTGACACCTTCTTTCACTAATAACAATGAAAGTTGCAGAATCACTTGTCCTACCTGTTTTCTGGTTTGTTTAATCCTATTCTGAATGGTACAAGAGAATTTCCTGTGAAGAATCTTCACAATATTCAGATCTGGGCTATATTCAATGGCCTCCTCTGTGACCTAGCCACGGAGGGATAAAGGGAAGGAATGAAAACAAAGAAATCTGCCACTTGTCTGAAGACATCTTTTGCACATACACAGAAACCTGCAATTCCTATTTTCCCTGAAGGACATGACTCACATATATGCAGGAAGCTGCAAAAATGATCAAAGCCTGTTTGCATTGAATTCCTCTCAATCAATAGACCCCCTAGGAACAGTTCCACTCTGTACTGTCGAATGCTTTTTTACATTAATAACCTGTAATTGAAATCCTAAATTGTTTAAATCTAATTCAAGCTCCGGGTTTCCCTTTAATCCTAAATAACTTCTCATTGTCTTTGTTCATTGAAAAGCTGAATTTCTATATTTAGAAACACTTCTTCCTTAGTTAAGAGAAAATTTAAACAAATCTAAAATAAATTCAGCATTTTATTTTACATATACTGGTGATTCCAGGTTTTTATTAACTTTATTCATGTGCAACATCTGTCTTTTATTTCTCATTGAT
>NW_007733439.1:15321-39013 GCF_000696425.1 Galeopterus variegatus | reverse complement strand
TAAAGGCAAGGAGGCATTCTACCTGGTAACCAAAGGATTCAACACATGACAATCCCAAGTTCATAAAGTTACTTTTGGTATCCTAGTTTTGGTATCATTTGAAGTTTCCAAGAAAGGTTACCCAGTACAGAGTCAAGGAAACACTCCTATTATGTGCAAAATCATTCCCAGCCAAAGTTCTGAGCTGAAATTATTTATTCACTACGGACCATGGCTACTCGGCTTGTGCTCCTCACAGGGGATCCTTTTCCCACCTATTGTATTTGGTGTTTTCTAAGCTTCAAACTGATGAAATGAATGAATGTCTTATCAGGGAAAGGACCTTTGCCTCTGAAACCTTAGACTCTAACACTTTTCCTTTCCCCATTCTCTTGAGCCTACTCCTTTTGATCCAGCTTCTCCAGGAACACAAAACCTTACTTCACTTCTTTTTCCTCAAGTTAAGGCTTAAATTACCCATAAGAAAGAGCTTAGGTTTACCCTTCCACTGGCAGTCTCAACCCTTAGACACATAAAATATTGTCTAGATTATCTAACGACGTAAAAGTATTTCTCTACATAGTCAGAAATGTCCTTCTAGCAAATCACTCCCATAGACTTATTAAAGAATTTCTGGCAAAAGCAGTCAAAAATTAAAACCACAGTTGAGCTTAAATGCCATAATGCCCCACAGTTTTTTAATGTTTTATGTGCACAGTGATCCTTCTGATATATCTTCCTTTATTCAGAATCTTAGAGCAGACAATTTGATAGTTTTTCAAAGTTTTTATAATGTGCCAACTCTGTAAAGTGCTTACTGTCTTGAAATAAAAATAAGTCTTCAGTCATGCATGTGAATGAAAAATGCTTATTGAAACTGTCACTTATTCTGAATTTTTTGAAACACTTGGATTACTTTATGTTTCAAGTGAGATAAAGACGTTTACAAAATTCTTTTCCAAAGTGCATTTTTACAAACAAATTACCAGTGTGGGATTTTAGGAATGCTTATGTGGGTACAATTTAAATTAGAGAACCAAAGAGATAAAGGCCAATGAGTCATACATTGAACTACCACTGAAATTTATAATTTAATTAAGGAGTACAAGATTCTTTTCTAAAATAGTCCTCTTGCTTTTAAACAAAGAATTAAAAAAACATAGATTCAGTGTTTGCTCAATAAAATGAGATCAGCGGATGGGCGGAACTCACTAGGTATCTCTATAAATGTAACAGCATATTGTGTTGAGTGTCCTGTTTTTCCTCTACTTAATATTAGTTCTGTTAATGAATAAATCAACTCATTTGAAAGAAAAATCTTAATAAAAAGATTACATCACGGATATGTGCATTTTAACATCTGGTCTACAAATATAGTGCTGTAGCAGGAGGATGCTGTCCATTGTGATCTACGAGGGATATAGGTAATTTTTCACTTGCCTTGGACTTCTGAAATTTGGCTACAATAATAGATACCTATTGCTAGAGGTGACTTTCAGAGAGGTGTATATAGAACTCCACAGGAAAGAAGCTAGTTGTAAGTAACACACATGATAATTAATATCAATATCTCAACTTTAGCCTGTAGTCTGCAAGTTCCAATGCCTATTTTCTGTAATTGTGTGCATATATGCTTGTGATTACATATATAAGTATATGAATATGTATGACATATATGCAGATAAAATAAATGCATATGTGTACATAACTCCAAATCTTTGAGACCGTTGAGATGTCTCCTTGATTCTACTACATACCAATCCTAACCAGTACATCAGGAATCCCATAGTATCCCTCATCATGGAGACTCTATTTGCCCTAATGATCTGTGTATCCTTTCTTCTGTCAGCTGCTCTCCAACTCCTGAAATTTTTACATTAGGCCTTCAAGGACTCATACTTGGTCATCAACAACCACATTGTATTCAAAATCTCTTCTCTGTACACTTCCCTTGCCTGCTCTGTGGAACTGAAACCTGGTCAGTGGAACCGAAATCTGGATTTCCTCGAGGACACAGTTTCTACTATAGTCCTCTCAAGTGACACCTGTTTTCTTCCACACACCTACATATTAAAGATCTTGGCAGTGAAGCTGGTAACACTCATGCTCTTGATTGTCGTTTTCAGAATATTCTTTGTCTTTATTCACTAAATTACTCCAGACACCAGATTATACCCCTCGCTATCCATCATTTTTGCTGTTGTACACACATAAATACATGTATGTGTAACTCTGAGTGTTCCTGCTCTGTTTCTGCTTATCTGCTCACTATACTTTCAACCTTGTCACCAACATCTTCCAGGTCATTTTCCATCATTCATAGGAGATTTTAGCACCTGGCTAATTGTCATGAAGTCTAACACTAATGATGCCTTTATTCTTAATTATTTATATATCCATGTAGATAATTCATCTAAGAACTTGCTATTCAGTTCCTTGACCTCCATTCACTCAATAGTCATATTCTTCACTGTATTTCAGTTCTTTATTCCAACAAATAATCCTATCTTTTTATTATCAACATAGTCCTCATCTACAACCTCACTTTCAAGGATTGTACTCTGCAGCAACAATTTTCTATCTTGTCTTTCCAGTTCAACTTTCTATCTTTTAGTTCCACTCTTTTGTAACCATTTGTCAGCCACATCATCAATTCCCTCAATTATTATAAATTATTTAAATATCATGTTCTCATTGAAGCTTTCTTTGGCGATGCTATAAAAAATTGCAGCTCCCCAACTGCCCTGAGCGCCACAGCTCTCTTAATTTTATCTTCAGTCGTAACGTCGATGGTAGACTTATGGTAAAACTGAAGATGCTTAAAGCTTCAGAATCCCTCATTTGCCCTAGCCCCTTCCAAGATTTCCTAACTAATTCCGTATGTTTATTATAATTATTATTTCTTTTAAAAGTGCCAACAAACTATAGAAAATTTAAATACTTCACAAAATTTGGATCTTCTTCTGCTTAAAATTTATCAATGCCAATTATATACATATTTTTCTCTTATTTGTTCACATATATGCTGCCTTCCCTCAGTAGGATGTAAGCCTCATGAGAGAAAAAAAATTTGTCTGCTTTGATCTCTGCTATATCTTCAGTATCACAAGGAGTAACTAGAATATGGTAAATAATTGCTGAAGTAATTATTTCATCTTTTTCACACTTACCTCCCTAATTAATGTTGCTGATTTTTCTTACTATTAAAAGAAGAAGCTACAACCCTGCTAAACTGAGCAGAAAAAAAGGGATATTAGTGCCAAATTCCAAAGTTGACAGAATAGAAAAATTGTAAGGTGTAAGATGCATAAGGTAAATAGCTTACGGAGCAAATTCATCAAGAACACAGAACTAAAAAACACAGTTGCTTTAAAGAAATGAGTAAAAAAATGTTTAATGTTTTAAAAATGCAAAGTGTATGGTACAGTTGACTCAGTGCAAAGGCAAAGTAACAATCTGAATTTGGTTGCTTGGCAACGAAGCTGTGGAATCCATATAAGGGGAAGAAGTTCAAGGCAGTTTCACAGAGGGTGAAATCACACTTCCTTCAGAGTGAGTTCTTGTAAAAACATAGTAAGATATAAAAACATCGTATACTTTCCCAGATTTCTTGAAGATAGCAAATGTACATTAGAACAGTTTGTACAAAAGATGGGAATGTCAATGTCATTGTTTTAAGTTTAAGTTTCAGTATGTGACAGTAGGAGAATACATGAAATAATATGCATTTCTATAAGCTTGAAATGACTCTGCAGTTGTTAAGGGTGTCAAATTGGCAATGAGAAAGCAAGTTGTATTACTAGAAACTATATCTCATTCATTTCAAATCAAATGCTCCCTCAGTTGATTGGTGAACCAAAAATCATATGCCTTTGCTCTAGCTTCAAAGGACCCTCAAGAGTGAGTCTGAAGGCTTCAGCCTAGGAGATGCATTATTCGTAAAAAGACAAATCCTCCAGTCATTAGAAAAATATACTGAGAAAAAAGAAAACTTAACAAATGTTCATTATATTATCTATCTCAGTAAATGTCTAGTTTTTTTAAGGCACCTTTGTAGTCCTTTTAATATTTCGGGCATGGAAAACATGGCATAGTAATTTCAATAATTTACTCATTTGGGAGAAAGCTAGAGTAGGATCAGAATTTTTATTATTAAATTATTAAAATATGAGAACATTTTGGACATGTGCAGATTCAAGGTAGAAGGAAATTTAGGTTAAGATAACAACAGGAACAAAATCTCAGATATGAAGTGATGTAAAGAACGCTGAATAAATTGTCTAAAAGGAAATGCTAAAAAATGTAGCTGGAAATGCAGATTGCCATGAGAACAAAGAAAGATTATAATGATGGTCGATAGAGCTTTGACATTATACTACAGGCTGAGAGAAAGTAATGAGAGTATTCAAACAAGTGAATTAAATGGTGAAAGTTGTGTGTGCTTCAAAAAGATAAGCCTGTTAGATGAATAAATGCTAAACTGGAAATCAGAGAGAATGAAGGTAGAAAGATCAGTTCGGAAACTACAATAAGAGCTCGTAAAAATAATGAAGTCCAGGAGAAAGTTGGAATGGGAATAAAGAGAAATTATTCCCATAGTGCTTGGCAGGGGCCAATTTCCTGATGTTCCCTCACCCCAGAATGATATTTACATGGCTGGTTCCTTCCCAGCATCTGTGTTTTATTTCAAACAGTGTCTTGAAAAGGCTTTTTCTTACAAACCGCCACCACGACTTTCATTTCATAGTCCTGTTTGATTGACTTTGCAATAACTTCCATTTTCTGAAATTACTTTGCTTATTCAGATGTTATGTATTTACCAGCTTTTCCCCCTGAAACCACTCACTACAATGTAAGTGCCACAGGACCAGAGTCCTTTTCTCTTTTGTTCATCTCAGATCCACAGTGCGTTGAAGAGTCCTTGGAATATTCTAGGCACTCAACAAATATATGTTGAAGAATAAATAAAAGAATGAATAGTAGTCACTAAATAAGTTATTGTTGAATAAATGGGGAAATCACTATGATAAGTAAGGTGTCTTGAGCTCATGGAGCTTAGATGATAACAAATTGTTTATGATATATTCAACAAAAAGAAGTTATTACCACAAGTTGTAAAAGAAAAATTTCTAAATGTTTGCTTTACTGTTGTTGTTGCTTGCCTGAAATTAGGGTTGTAGAATCCAAAATGGATTTTGGACCATACAGCCTAATTGTGTCTGTGTTTACATCTCGTTCTGAAAATCACCAGTTTTATAAAATGTGTAAATTGTTTAACTTCCTTTGAGATTTAGTTTTCTTATCTACAAAATGTGAACTTTAGTTTTAAGCATTAAATATTCCTTATGTATTTAAGTATTAAATAAGATTATTTTTGTAAAGTGTTGAGTACAGTGACTGGCACATCATGATTTCTGATTACAAATTGGCTATTATTATGAAAATCCATTATAAGCATCTGTGCAGTGGTTAAGAGCACAGATTTGGGAGTGAAACTGCCTGGTTTAGAGTTTGCTCTCAACCATTGCTGATTGCTTCTGGCCGTGTTCTTCCCATCTGTGTTAGTATAGGAATAACTTCATAGGCGTTGTAGCACAGGGATTATAAGCATGTACTCTGGATCCAGACTTCTGGTTTTGAATTCTGACTCTGCCGTTACTAGTAGCGTTTTAAGCAAGTCACTTGCTCAAACCTCTGTGGCCCAGTTTACCAGTTTGCAAAATGCATATAATAACACGACTACCCAACTGGGTAGTCACCAAGTTTAAAGGAGTTTAGTTTCATAGAGTTCTGAAAACAGTGCCTGGAACATGATAAGCTCTATGAGAGTTGTTAAAGAAAATAAAAATTAACAGTGTTGTTATCAAGGTTAAACAAAACGATCATAAAAACCACATAACACACTAGTACAGTGTAAATTCTCAACACATATTGTTACCAGCATAAACATTTACATTAATAAAATCATAATATTTCTCAAAAATATTCTGTAGTGACTGTGGGACCCAAGAACCATCCTGTAGCAGCCTCCCGAGCCCTGACCCATGTGTCTTCCACTGTGGGAGCCTTGAGTCACCTGGCAGCAGCCTCTGTAGTCCCACCCCATGCACCTATACAACAGAAAGCCTGCACCACCAGGACACAGCCTCTGGAGCCCTGCCCCTTGCAACTTCCACTACCAGGCTCCAGAACAACCCAGCCATAGCCCCCAGAAACCTATGCCACATGGTCCCAGTCACCCTCAGCTGCAGCCACAGCCATCAGCACCCCCTGTGGACTGCCTAGACTACCTGGAACAACTGAAACTACCTAAAACTACTGAGACTATAGAGTCTACCTGGAACCAAAACTAAAACATCCCACCCAACAGGCAACATAAAACAAATCTGCAGGAGAGTTCTCTCTCCTCAAAGCTACTCTAGTAACTTAAGAAGCAATTGCTCCACCAGATGACCAGACGTAAATATAAGGATATGAGAAATAAAAAAAAAAGAAAGTATGACACTCCCAAAGGAATACAATAACTCTCAAATACCAGATTCCAAACTACAAGAAACCCTTAAAATGTCTGAAAAAGAATTCCAAGCAACAATCTCAAGGAAACTCAGAGATATACAAGAAAAGTTACATAGACAACACAATGAAATGAGAAAAAAACAATCTAAGACACAAAGCGGGAAATCTATAAATAGAGAAATCTCATAGAAAAGGATGTAGCAGAACTCTTGGAACTGATGAACTCATTCAACAAAATAAAAACTGCATTTGAAAGCTTAAGCAGAAGGCTAGAGCAAGCAGAAGAAAGAATTTCTGATGTTGGAGACAGTGTTTTCAAAATAACAGAAGCAGACAAGAAAAAGAAAAAAGAATTTAATAAATGAAGAAAATCTTCGAGAGTTATCACAGAACTTCAAGCATACAGACATCCAAATCACAGGTATTCTGGAAGGGGAGGAAAAAAATAAAAGACATTGAAAACCTATTCAATGAAATAATAGCAGAAAACTTCCCAGGTATTGGTAGAGAAACAGACTTCCAGATATAAGAGGCTCTAAGATTCCCAAACAGATTCAATGCATAAAGTTCCTCTCTGAGACACATTGAGGTCAAACTGGCAAAAGTTAAAGACAAAGAGAGAATCCTAAAAACAGCAAGAGAAAATGTCAAGTCATATATAAGGGAGTCCCCATCACACTAGTAGCAAACTTCCTAACAGGCACCCAAGACACTAGAAGAGAATGGGATGATATATTTAGAGTTCTAAAAGGAAAATTTGCCAGCCAAGAATATATGACCAGCAAGGCTATTCTTCAGAGAGAATTCAATGCCACATGACCAGTCCTACAAGAAATCTTCAAGGCAGTCTTGCATCTGGAATCCAGAAACAATAATCACCACCATGAATACACAAGAAAGAACAAATATCACTGGTAGAGCACATAGGCAAATGAGAAAGAAAACGAATATTATACTTTACTATCTCAAAAAAAAAAAAAAATACCCACAAATAAAACCACAATAAACTTCAAAGTCAAACAACAACAGGGAAAGAAAGGAACAAAAGATATTTAAAACAACCACACAAAAGCAATTAAATGTCAGAAGTCATACAATACCTTTTAATAAAAACCCTAAATATAAATGAATTGAACTCAGTACTCAAAAGACATAAAGTTGCCGGATGGATTAAAAAACTAGACCCAACTATATGCTGCCTACAAGAAACCCACCTTGCTTGTAAAGACTCACACAGACTAATACTGAAAGTATGGAAAAAGATATACCATGCAAATGGACACCAAAAATGAACAGGAGTAGCTATTCTTATATCAGATAAAATAGACTTTAAAACAAAAACTGTAAAAAGAGACAACAAAGATCATCATATGATGATAAAGGGATCTTCCCACCAAGAAGACATAACAATTATAAATATATATTCTCCCAACATCAGAGCACCCAGATATATAAAGCAAACTTTATTACACCTAAAGAGAGAGACAGATTTCAAAAGAATAATAGTTGGAGACTTGAACACCACTCTTTCAGCATTGGACAGATCATCTAGGCAACAAATCTTCAGAGAAACACAGGATTTAACTACACTTTAGATCAATTGAACTTGGTGGATACATACAGAACATTTTACCCAACAACTAGATAATATACATTCTTCTCATCAACACATGAAACATTCTCCAACATAGACCACATATTAGGTCACAAATCAAATCTCAACAAATCTAAAAATACTTGAAACCATTTCAAACTACTTCTCAGACAACAATGGATTAAAACTAGAAATCGATAACAAGTGAAATTTTGGATATAGTACAATACATGGAAATTAAACAATGAGCTCATGAATGACCTAAGAGTCCAAGAAAAAATCAAACAGGAAATCAAAAAATTTCTTGAAACTAATGATAATAATGGTAAATCATATCAAAACCTATGTGATACTGCACCAGTAGCATTAAGAAGAAAGTCTATTGCAATAAATGCTTACATCAAAACAATAGGAAGACTTCAAATAACTGACCTAACATTACACCTCAAACAACAAGAAAAACAAGAATGATCCAATCCTAAAGTTAGTAGACAGAAAAAAACAATTAAAATCAGAGCAGAACTAAATGGAATGGAGACCAGAAGTATGATACGAAAGATCAAATAAACAAAAAGTTGGGTTTTTTGAGAAGATAACAAAACAACATAGACAAACAATTAGCCAGATAACTAAAAAAGAACAAAGACCCAAATAATAAAAATCAGAAATGAAAAAGGAGACAGCAGAACTGATACCATAGAAATACAAAGAATCATTAGAGACTAAAATGAAAAACTTTAAGCCAACAAATATGAAAAACTGGAGGAAACGGATAAATATCTGGACATGTACAAACTACCAAGACTGAACTGACCAATAGTGAGCAACAAAGCAATAATTAGAAATCTTCCAACAAAGAAGAGCCCAGATGGGATGACTTCACTGCTGAAGTCTCACAAACCTTTAAAGAGGAATTAATAGCAATTATTTTCAAACTGTTACAAAAAATTGAAATGGGGGCTGTCAGGTCCACCACCGGTGGACCCGAACTGCTCTTGCCTTGCTCTCAGTCTCTCCCTTGGTGTCCCTTCTGGTGGGTGGGCAGATTGTCCAGATTCCTCTTTCCCTGGTCCCTGTTGGGAGGAGACGGAGGAAGAGAGCCATGAAGAGAGGTGAGCACAGCCGCTGGCCCCAACCAGCCCATTAAAGGACACTCAGATGCGGCGGGGGTTCTGTTGAGCAGTTCCATTTATTATCACACAAGCACTTGCTTTTAAAGGCAAATGGGGAAGGGAGGTTTTTACATCCTCCAATCAGCTTAAAGGTTACGAGAGTATGGATCCTGTCTCGATGCCTAGCTACTGCAATCATGCAGTGTTCATGAGCGCGGAAGCGCATATATGGCCAATAAGGGCTAAGGCAAGGTTCCCATGGACACTCCCACCCTACTTCCTCCTGGAGCCATCTTAGGCTGCCACGTTAATACACCCTTGTGGGCCCAAAATGGTGCCGCTTGTAATGTCACTTAAGGTGGCGTTAGTTTTTAAGGCCCAACGTCTTCCCCTTTTTGTTTTAATAAGGCAGCTGGAGGCGGCTAACTTTCCCAGCCTCACCTCCATTCCCTCTGGTGGCTGTGCCTGTCTTAGGTTGTTTCCCTCTGGAAATCTTACCCGTCATTGACTATCCAGCCAAGTGGGGGCGGGGCAGAGCCTTCTAACTTGGTGTTGATTTTTTGAAGGGCCACAATCTGGCAGATAGCATAGGGCCCCAGGATGATAAGGGCAAGGAAAATGGTTAGGGGGCCTGCCAGGGAGGACAGCAGGGTGGTGAGCCATGGGGAACTTGAAAACCAGCTTTGGAACCAATTACTATTGGCTTCTCGCTCTTTTTTTGTGCTTTTCTAGCCCTTCTGTAAGCTTAGCTAGGGAATTGTTGACCACTCCAGAGTGGTCGGCATTGAAGCAGCACTCTTCTTTGAGGGCAGCACATAATCCTCCTTGCTGTAAGAACAACAGGCCTAGTCCACGTCGATTCTGTAAAACAACTTCAGAAACGGATTTTAGCAATTTTTTTAAATGTGATACAGACACCTCCAAGCGGCCAAGATCTATGTCCACTGCCTCCCTAAGGGAAGCTACCTGTTGATGTGCCAAGGCTATTCCGGCGGTCCGGTACCCACTCCAATAACTCCCAAGAGGGAGCTGATGGACACCGCAGCTGCCCCTGCAGCCCGCTTGTTTTCGGTCTGCTTATTTCAGGTTTTGGGGTGCTCCAAGTTTGGAATAAACTTTCCCTGGGATACCAGTGTACTGTGGGTACAACAGACACAGCTATGCAAGTGTCTTTTGCCAGGGAGGCATTGTAAATACACTGGGTGAGCCCCACTTTGTTTCATAACCAAGATCCATTAACCATTTGGGTCCAGGGGATGATGAGATTTGCCACAGTGCTGCAAAAGGGTTTGTTGGCACCTACGCAGGAACCTTCGCCAAGGACACACGGGAAGGTGACTCCAGGGTTGGTTTTACTGTGGTTATGTACACATTGGCTAGTGTTTACACCTAGCAGAGTGGCATTGGGCAATGCTACTGCTTGATTTATCCCTGCCTGCACATGGCACTCTCTTTAAAGAAGGCACAGAACTTGATAAACAAGTTTGGAGGGACGATAGCCTTACAGAGAATTTTCCAATCTTGGGTTGTGCAGGGTTGGTGCACTAAGCCCTGGAGGATGGTTTCTGCCCATGGGGAATGGGCCCATCCTCTGCAACAGCCTTTTTCAGCTCTTTAAGTTTATGAGCTTCCCAAGGATACAAAGCGGCCAGCTTATTTCCACCAGGGGCAACATTGACCGGATAGGCCTATGGGGTCACTTCCCCAAATGGGCTGTGGATGTCTGGGGTTTCCCAGTGAGCCATGACAGGAAAAGCCTGCAGCTCTGCCAGGGATGTTTTTAAAGGGGGGCTAGCCTCCTCCACTTCTTCAGGTGCTGCTTTCTCTCCTTCGGCTAGGCTCTGGCAGGATGAATATGCTGGGAGAGGAGGGTACAGGGTAGGGGCATAGGTATCACTCAATGGCTCAGGGCCTTGCATTGGCAGCTTTGTTTCCTTTTTTCTCTCCTCATTGAACTGCGCCCAATCCCTTTCTTCCCCTTCCTGATGCTCGGGACGGGAACAAAGCTTTAGGGCAGAGATGGTTGGGTAGAACCCTAAGGGGGGGTCTAGCCCGTGACTAATCTCATTCTTTCTGGCCAGGGTCTGAACCCAGTCCCAAGTCTCATATGAGAACTAGTTGGACAAAGGTGCCCAAGGGGCCACCTGCACCACATGACGCCAGGCATTGGTGGCCGTGGAGTCAGATATTTCTAGGCCTCTGCTTTTTAACATGTACTTTAGAACTTTGCAGGCTGTCTCGTCACTCTTTCCACACACGCCTCCCATGCAGCCTCGTGAGGAAGGGACAAAGGGAGCAACAGGGCAGAGAAGTGCAGGGACTTCCCCCTGTTATGGTACTCACCCTGACACGCAGGCGGATTGTGTCATGGCGACTACTGCAGTTGCAGGGCCCACTCCATTGGTTGGTCACCCTTCATCGACCTTCTTTCAGGACCGAGCAGCTAGGGGCCTCACTCACTCGCCTTTTACCCACGAGTTTTAAAAAACTCCTCACACGGGCACCACTCTGTTGGGTCCACCACCGGCTGACCCGAACAGCCCTTGCCTTGCTATCAGTCTCTCCCTTGGTGTCCCTTCTGGTGGGCAGACGGATTGCCCTGATTCCTCTTTCCCCAGTCCCCATTGAGAGGAGACGGAGGAAGAGAGCCAGGAAGAGAGGTGAGCACAGCCGCCGGCCCCAACCAGCCCATTAAAGACCACTCAGACGCGGCGGGGGTTCTGTTGAGCAGTTCCATTTATTATCACACAAGCACTTGCTTTTAAAGGCAAATGGGGAAGGGAGGTTTTTACATCCTCCAATCACCTTAAAGGTTATGAGAGCATGCACCCTGTCTCAATGCCTAGCTATTGCAATCACGCAGTGTTCACCAGCGCGGAAGCACGTATTTGGCCAATAAGGGCTAAGGCAAGGTTCCCACGGACACTCCCATCCTACTTCCTCCTCGCACCATCTTAAGCTTCCACGTTAATATGCTGTTGTGGGCCCATAATGGCACCACTTGTAATGTCACTTAAGGGGGCGTTAGTTTTTAAGGCCCGACAGGGGGCCATTTTCCAAAACTCATTCTAGGAGGCCAATATCACCCTGATGCCAGACTCAGACAAAAATACTACAAAAAAGAAAATTACAGGTCAATATCCTTGATGAACATAGACTCAAAAATCCTCAAGAAGTTATTAGCAAACTAAATGCAGCAGCATGTCTAAAAGATTACACATCATAATCAAGGGGGATTCATTCCAGGGATACAAGGATGGTTCAACATACACAAATCAATAAAGGTGATATACCACATCAACAAAGTCAAGAACAAAAACCGTATTATCATCTCAACAGACACAGAAAAAGCATTGACAAAATTCAATGTCCCTTCATGATAAAGACTCTCAACAAATTAGGTATAGAAGAAAGGTATCTCAACACAATAAAAGCCATATATGATGAACCCATTGTTAATATCATCTGGAATGGAGAAAAGCTGAAAGCTTTTTCTTTAAGAATGAAAGCAAGACAAGGATGCCCACTCTCACCACTCCTATTTAACATAGTAAGATTTTAACATAGTATTGGAAGTACATGCCAGAGAAACTAGGCAAGAGAAAAAAATATAGGGCGTCCAAATAGGAAAAGACAAAGTCAAATTGCCCTGTTGGCAGATAGCACGGTCCTGTATATAGAAAATCCCAGAGATTTCACCAAAATAATCTTAGAGCTGATAAATGAATTCAGTAAGATTGCAGGAAACAAAATCAATATACAAAACTCAGGAGTGTTTTTATACTCCAACAACCAACTAGCAGAAAAAGAAATCAAGAAAGCAAGGTCATTTACGATAGTCACTGAAAAAATAAAATACCTAGGACTCAATTTAGTGAAGAGAGTGAAAGATCTCTATAATGAGAACTATAAATTACTGCTGAAAAAAATTAAAGAGGACAAGAGATAGGAAGACATCCTTTGTTCATGGATTGGAAGAATCATCATAGTGACAATGTCCATACTACCCAAAGTCATCTACAGATTCAGTGTGATCCCATCAAAATACCAATGACATTCTTCACAGAAGTTGAAAAAAAAAAAATCCTAACATATATACAGAATAACAAAAAACCCTGAATAACCAAAGCAATCTTGACCAAAAAAATAAAGCTAGAGGCATTACAGTTCCTGACTTCAAATTATATTACAATGTTATAGCAACCCAAACACCTTGGTACTGGCATAAAAACAGACTTTCGGACCAATGCAACAGAATAGGGAATTCAGAGATCAACTCATGGATTTACAGTCAACTGATCTTCGACAAGAGCACCAGGAACATATAATGGAAAAAAGAGACCCTGTTCAATAAATGGTGCTGGGGAAACTGGATATCCACATGATGTATGAAACTAGATTTGTACTTCTCACTATATACCAAAATCAACTCAAAATGGATTAAAAACTTAAATATAGAACTGGAAACTTTAAAACTCCTTGAAGAAAACATAGAGGAAGTACTGTAGGATGTAAGGTTGGGCAAAGATGTAATGAATAAGACCCCGAAAGCACAGACAACAAATGAAAAAATAAATAAATAAATAACTGGGATTTATATCAAACTAAAAAGCTTCCACACAGCAAAGGAAACAACAACAGAGTAAAAAGACAACCTACAGAATGGCGGAAAATATTTCCAAACTATGCATCCTATTCAAGGAACTCAAAGAAATTTACAATAAAAAAAAAAAAAATCCAACTAAAAATGGGCAAAGAAGCTGAGTAGACACCTGTCAAAGGAGGAAGTACAAATGGCCAATAGGTATATGGGGGAAAAAAAGCTCAACATCACTAATCATCAGAGAAATGCAAATCAAAACCACTCTGAGATGTCAAATTTTCCCAGCTAGACTGGCTATTATCAAAAAGACAGAGAATAACAAATGCTGGTAAGGATGCAGAAAAAGGGGAACTCTTCTTTACTGTTGGTGGGGCTGTAAATAAGTCTTACAGAAAACACTATGCAGATTCCTTAAACAACATAAGATAGAACTGCTGTACCATCCAGCAATCCCACTACTGGTAATATATCCAAAGGAATATCATGTTGAAGGGATACTTGCACTCCCATGTGTATCACAGCTGTATTTACAATAGCCAGGCTTTGGATCCAACACAAATGTCCATCAATGGATGACTGGATAAGGCAAGTGTGGTATATATACACAGTGGAGTACTACTCAGCCATAAAAGAATGAGATTCTGCCTTTCACAGCAACATGGAAGAACCTGGAGAAAACTATGCTAAATGCAACAACTCAGGCAAAGAATGAGAAATACCTCATGTTCTCACTCATAATTGGGAGTTAAATTTACAAATAAAAAATAAAGAAGGAGAGAGATACAGAAAGACAGAGAGAGAGAACAATCACAATAATACATTGAACTTTAGAAGGAGAGAACAGAGCTGTGGTTACCAGAAGTGGAAAGAGGGATGGGGAGGAGGAGAGTGGGGCTTAATGAGAAATTAATGAGAAATTGTATAACAGACACAAAGAATGATTACATATTGTGATGATGAATAAGCTAACTATCCTGATTTGACCACCACGTATTGCACAACTATTGGTAGGCAACTTTGTACCCCACAAATATATATAATCAATTATGCTTTAATAAAAAATGAGTTGAAAAAATTCTGTAGTAAGAATACATTGAAGTAAGCAGTGTAAGTCAGTTCATCTAAGAACATTTAACACCTCTGTACAGACACTGGCATTTCTAAGACACCAGCAAAATTATTCCAAAAAGTGAATGCGGGGCTGGCCCGGTGGCGCACTGCTACAGTGCGCCGCTTGGGAAGCGCGGTGGCGCTCCCGCCGAGGGTTCGGATCCCACATGCTGACCGGCCGCTCACTGGCTGAGCGAGGGGCGGGAGCAACACCGAGGGTTGCGATCCCGTTGCCGGTCCCGGTCCGGTACGGGCGCGACACTGAGGGTTGCGATCCGTTGCTGGTCACGAAAAAAGACAAAAAAAAGGAAAAAAAAACAAAAAACAAAAAGTGAATGCGATAACAAAAAGAGTTTTTCACTAACACCTACCATGTCTTACTTAGTGTTTTAGGGTTTCAACCTTTATAACAGAGCCTGGCATTAGGCTAAACATGTTCATTGAATTTAAATAGCTATTGTCATATTGTAAATTTAGTACATTAATATAAATATTTTAACATTTAAAAAATCAATACATAGGCATCAAAATCCAACAATAACACCCCAATGAGATACCACTACCCACCCACCAGCATGGCTAAAATGAAAAAGACCGGCTCCATTCCACTCAAACACTAGTCCTACTAGCCATGTTAAAGAGCTTCTTCCCGTTCTCACCAATACTCAATGTATAAAAATTTGTTGAATTTTCACTAATCTAATGAAAATGGAGCAGTATGTTGCTGCTTTAGTTTGCACTCTCCTTACTACTAATGTGATTATCTCTTTAGGTTAATGGCAACTTGGAATAACTACTTCTATGAGTTTCATTTTTATATCCATTATCAATTTTTGATCTTTTTCTTTATGACTGTATGGGTTGTATATATTTTGAATATTATTCTAATGTTAGTTATATGTGTTGCAAATGTTTACTTCTGACTTGAAAATTTACTTATGGAAATTTTTATCTAGGGAAGTGGTATATGTTAGACTTCTCTGAATTGGCACAGAGTGTGAAGCTATTTGGTTTCCATGTGAATGCTCATCATTCGGTGGTAAGACCACTGAATTTCAAGATAATGAGTCTATTGCCACACATGATTTGCCCTGACATAAGTTTCTTAATCAAAAGCAATGCTATGCAAAAAACTATGATGACAAAAAAGGAATTTCAAAGACCACAGAAGGTGATTTGTGCAGAAGCATTTCTAATAGAAAAGGTCTACGTCAGTGAAATGAAAGCATTGCTCCTTCCATGATAAATGTGGCTGAATAACCAACATTCCCCAGATTTCTGGGGAAAAATGATGTCATGTTGATGGCTCAGTGTTCATCTCTGCCATTGGCAGTGGCAAAGGCTTAGCAAGTAAATATCCCTGTTGATGAACTAATGCAAAAGCAGTGAATCCCTAACATCACACTGCATTTGTGAGCCCATATGACAAGGAAAAGATCAGCTAATATCCACAGCACATTTCTTCTTGTCCACCTGATATGATTTTACTCTTCTGCAGTTGCTCTTTGGTAGACATTCACATGAAAGCCAAATACCTTCCACTGTGTCCATTCAGAAAAGTGTAGCATGTACCTCTTCCCTAGACCTCTTTATAACTAACCTTCCAATTTTGTTTCTTTCAGTTTTTTACTATTCAGCCAAAACATTAGCCACTAGAAACACTCAGTGTAAATACATTCTATGGTTATCTCTGTCTAAGCAAAATGAACAACGAGGTACACTGCTTAAATCTCTGACTAGTGTCCTTTGGAGTCACCCTGAAGGGGGATATAGTACTACAGCCATCTATTTTCAAAAAGGTCTAGAAGAATCTGTCAACCAGATATAATTTTTTTCTTCTTCAGTCAGCTAGTTACAGGAAATGCCTTATGAGTCCCTAAGTACCGATTCAGAGGGAGGAGGCAGCATAGCCAGAGTAAGGGTCACGGGCATCTGTGCCACTCGGTCATGTAACTTACTTATACCTTCAGAATCACTTCCAGCCCAATAACATATATACATTTCCAATCAATGGAATGCTGCTGAGTCTGCTGCCCAATTTTACAGTTTATTGGATTAGACAGTACTCAGTTTATGCTGAACGTCTTGGGTCTCGTAGTAACTTGCTGGCCCATTGTCAAGTTCAATAGCGAGCCAAAGGTTGCTTTGTAGAAAGAGATGAGTTATTTGCAGAGAACGGTACAACCTAAAGGGGTACACTGTATGTGTCTTATACAGTCCTGCTAATGGCATCTTATAACATTACTACCTGCATTAAGTGCTCCAAACATCATTGGATTGGTTGTGTCAAATGGACCAAGTGGCAGAACAGCTTCTTGGTGATTTAGGTCTCCTTCAATTTTATTAGAAGCTGAGCCCAACAGAAAGCTAGAAAGCAAGAAAGCAAGAGAGATCTGTTAATGAAGTTCAGAAAGTCATCCCCAGGACACAGGGAAAGGTGAAAAATAGTGGTGACTGGATCTGAAGGAGCAAATAAAAAATATCAAGCACGTTTAAAAATTATTTATTGTGTTTCACGTGTGTCCCAGAACTGCAGTATATTTGGGGGATTAAAAGTCAACCAATGACTGAATCAATCCAATAAAAATGTTACCTTCATAGATATTTCATTGAAGTGGGCAACAGTGTTTTTGTGATCTTGAGCAACTTACTTTATGCATTTAGATCTGTGTTTCTTTATATGCAAAATGCAAGCAGTAATTGTTCTTACTTCAAAGAGTATTTGGCACTTTAAAATAAGATAAAGAATTTAACCCAGCGTCTTGCAAAATTACACATGTAAGAAATATTAGGTGTCAATACAGTTGATAATTTTAAAGGTTTTTTTTTTTTTTTTTTTTTTTTTCCCTTTTCATCTTTTTTCGTGTCCGGCAACAGATCACAACCCTCAGTGTCATGCTTGTACCGGACTGGGACCGGCAACGGGATCGCAAACCTCGGTGCTGCGCCCGCACCTTGCTCAGCCAGTGAGCGGGAACCGGTCTGTATGTGGGATCCGAACCCTCAGCAGGAGCGCCGCCGTGCTCCCAAGCGGCGCACTGTAGCAGTGCGCCACCGGGCCGGCCCCTAAAAGTATTTTTTTAAGGAGGGAAAAAAAAAAAGAAGTTTGGATAAGTTTGCTGGCAATAGAATACAGAGATTTAAAAATGCCTGGCTGAGGAATTAAAACTTTTTGATGCATACGATCAGTACTTACTAAATATCTTAAGCTTAATTACTGTCACAAACTAGATGGTTGCACTAACAATCCTTTGGCAATAAATTCACTTTTGAAAATTCAAAGCAGAGAGAACTTCTAGCTTGTCACAGTAGTAATTTCAAAATAATACAATTAGCATTGTGCCAGTGTAACTCTTAAGACACTGGACATAAGTTTTATACTTGTAAAATTTCAGGGTGATGCACTAATTAGGAAATAACAGCAAGACACAAAGAATCTTCATGCAGGAGAGAAGTATTTTCAGTTTATACCAATTTGAAGGCTCCTCTCATTTCACCGTAATTCCAACCAGAAAATAAACCCACTTCCACTTGCACAGCACATATCTTAGAGCATGTAGAATAATTAAAAATTTCTCAAAGGGAATTTCACAGAGAGAAACACCACTCTTATACAAAAATAAGAAGTAACAGCAGATTCCAGGTTGAACATTTCAGCTTTATAAAGGTTAGTACAATAGCTACTTGGAACCAGAATAGTCAGCACTTCAGAAATGCTGCAGATGAAGATTCTGCCAATAAAGTGTTAATTTTGAGCCACTTCGGATCAAGGGCCCGAATTTTTAACAAGTGATGTGATATGAATTGATCATTACAAGGATGAGGAAACATAAGGAAGACAGATACAATTGTTCCTAGAGAACAAAAGGGAGAGTCCAACAATATATTTGCTGCCGGTTAAAGATTTCACAAGTGCATTAGAAAAAGATGCTATAAATAAAAGCTGAAATGTGACTAAGGAGTGTCCCCATTGTATACTTGCCTGAGGTCCTGTCCTTACCTTTGGGTGTATATATTCAAAATGGTGCATGCGTGGGCACCAGAATAGTTAACATGCTATTTAAATCTATAAATGTGTAATAATGTAGAGAAAAGAGAATTATCTTTCTTTCCCATTCAAAGTAGTCTGTGACTCCAAAAATGGTCAAGAACTGCTACACAAATATTACTTGTATCTGAGTATATGGTTAATATTGGTAAAATGTCAGTGTTCATTTAAAGTGAAAAATATATCATTTTTCATGTATTTAAAGAACGCTCTAAGAAAACTTATGGGTAAAAATTATAAATAGAACATTTAAAAAATTGCAATTAGGTTACTAAAAGGTTATAAAGTTGTTCATAATGTCTCAGAAGTGAAATTTCAACCGATTTGTATAATTCATGGAAATGATATGAGTCACTCTATATGTCAGTGATGTGATTCATTCGCATTGATGACACAAAAGTAAATTGCATCAGAAAATATATATTCAAATAAAGAAAAAAAGCATTTTGGGAAAATTGAGTCTGAGGAAATGTCTTATGATGAAAATTACACATACTTTGAATGATGAATAGAGGCAGGGGATATGCGAACAATTCATGATTGTTCTGATCATCTGAGGCAACCAGACGGGACCTATATTTCAGAAAATGGTAACTATAATACATTTGGTTTTCTGCTGATACTAAAAAGATTATCAAAGTCTATGCAGTAGAGCACACCATATTCTTGAGACCCACAAAGAAAAAAACCCACATATTTACATTTTGGCAATGATAGCATCATACACGCAGAGTTTATCTGAGATTAAACCAACCTATCACCCTTATTACATAAAGACAGTGATATTTTAACTAGTCTGTGTAAGAAAATATAATGAATAAGTGTGACCATATGATTCAGGTTTATCAATTTGGCATGCGGCAGAAATGTTAATGGAATTTAATTAAGAAGAGAAGGGATTAATTAGCTTACTTAGTCTACCTATAATAACAGTGGTAGCTGGCCTAAAGGACAGATGGAATCATGGATTTAAACAGCAAGAAAACCATTTCTCTACACTTTCCTTCCTGTGGTGCTCCGAAAAAGCCAAATACTTATTTCTCTTCTTCCCAGTCAAGGTACTGAATCAATAGAGAGCAAGTCATGACAGTCAACATTATTACTGCAAAGCTAAGTTGAAAGATACAGCTTAGACAGCACAGTCAAGTGGGCTTTCTGGGTGAGCCATTGATTTAGATAGGCAATGATGGCAAAATTCTTTTCATAAGCCTTACAAGCTCTTCCACTCCCAAATTAAGAAGTGGCAGAGCTGAACTGAGTATGTCCAATTTAATCTTCCAAAATCTATCCATGGATGAATCATTCTCCTCCCCCTTACATTAATTAAGAGGTGGTCCCCAAACACTGTTACACTCAGGCTTATATCTAATCGTCATGTTTATTCTCTGATGATTAACACATAATGCAGGAGGCTTGATAATCGACAGTTCTCATAATCTCAAAACTCAGTGGCAAAAACAGAACAAAACAAAACACAAGTCAGCAAACTTGTTTCTCCTAGCTCCCAATTAAAAATTTCTATTGAAAAATTTCGACTGGCTTAACCTGAGGCATGTGCTTATCCCTTGGAAAGTTACTGTGTACATTTGAGTGAGATAATTATTTTTGGCCAAGACTAGCTATGATGTTTACCCCTGAGAGCAGAGAAACAGAATATCTTCATAAGAAGAGAGACAGGAAGTAGCAGTGCTGAGTATCCAGTGCAACGGCCTGCAAAAACCTCTAAAAACATACCTTTAGTTTAACTTTCATTCATTCAACAAATATTTACTGAATGCCTGGAGTGTGACGAGTGTTATGCTATCTAACATTTATTTGCACTTCATCCTGGCGCTAGATACAAAGATGATTTAGATGCTCGCTCTATGTCAAACAGATCTTTACTCACCCAGTGCCTTCCATTTGAAAGCACATTTCAGCATATTTACCAAATTGAATTGAACCAAGTTGATATTGACTTTTAAACTTCCATTCATCTCAGATTCTATGATTCTCCAAACTTAAAAAAAAAGGGGTGAACTATTTTTCTTCCTCTTTTTCTCCTTATACTCTTTTTTTGCCCTTCTCTATTTTAATTGCAAAAGACTAGTTTTCCCTGAATTCCTTTGGAATTTATCAGTGACCAAAATTCAACATGTTTTATAATATTCAGAAGAGCTCATATGATTTTTGCCTGATTCATAGTAACTTGAAAAATCCATAGTTGTGTAATATAAAAAACTTCCCAGAGTAAAAGGAATCAACATTGAAGTATTCTCCGTACATTATCCACAGACATTTATATGAAGGCAAGTCAAGAAATTCTCACCTGTGAAAGAATACTAATGAAATACAAATTTTAGTCACTGAGTTCAAAATCTACAAGTGGTGATAAGATTTTTTTGTGTGGCTGTTTTGAGACTTTAAAATTATTATAAAATTATTAAAAATGCAATTTACATAAGAATTCATAGAAAGAAAATTAAAGTATGCACCTAAAAGTTATTTATTAGGTATCTATTCTTTACCAAGCACTATGTATAGACACCAAGGACATTAGAGTAAACAAACAAGACAGGCAAGAACAGTTCTGTTATGAAGCTTGCATTCTAGTGGGAATAAACAAACAACGATAAATAAGATAGTTTTAAGAGCTACAAGCAAAACAACTTGTAAGTTGATGGAGAGTGCCTTGGTAGGAGTTTTTCTAGGTCAGGATAAGGAATTTGGATTTATCGTATGAGTGACTGAAAACTACTCAAGGGCTTTTACCAAGGAAGTAATTTGAGGTGATTTATGTTTACTCTTTGTTCTGAAGGATACTTTGTCTGATATTGATCTAACCACTCCATCCTTCTTTTGATTAGTGTTTGCATATTACATGTATTTATTTTTACCTTTTTACTTATTTTTTGTTTTAAATTTTTTATTTGCTATTAGCATATTCATTCTTATTTATGCCCTTTGCCCAACATATTTAATATTGTTATATTCAAAGTGAGTGGGAATTAGTTTAACCTCCTTAGTATCTCATTTTAATTTACCAACTGTATTTTTGATTATATTTCTTTGTGTATTTTTATTTTTAGTGTTTAAGGTAATAATTACAATATGCAGAGTTACCTTTCCAAAATCTACTCAGAATGAGTATTTTACCACTTCAAGTGGAATATAGAAACTATATTACCATACAGGTAACTTTAGGTTATAGATGTCATATATTGCACCTACATACATTCATAACCCCATCAAACAATGTTATAATATTTACTTTCAAATATCAAACATATTTAAAGAAATCAAGAGGAGAGTAATATTTTATCACATATATCCAGACATCCTGAATATCTTGATTTCATGCTTATTGCTGACGAAAATTTCCTCTAAACATAAAATTTTAGGTTGTGAATTCTTTTTATCAGACCTCTAAAAAAGTCATTTTTGTGATGTTCTACCTTTTTTCTGTCCTTCGTGTTTTCTGATAAGTAATCCACAGTCATTCAAATTATTTTCCCCTATAAGTGCATACCTTTTCTCTAGCTGCTTTTAGTATTTTTTTTTCTCTCTGGTTTCTAACAGTTTGATTAATTGTGTTTGGATGTGGATTTCTTTGATGTTATCTTGTTTGGGGGTTCTCTGTATTTCTTGACTCTGTAGGTTTATGTCTTTCACTAATTTGGAAAAGATTTTAGTAATTATTTATTTTTTTTCTGCACAATTTATTCTTTCTTACTGGGACTCTGATGACACAAATTTAGAAATTTTGCTATTGTGTCATATGTCCCCAGGAGCTTTGTTTAGTTTTTCAATCTTCTATCTTTATTGTCCAGATCAGATAATTTCTATTGTTCTATCTTCAAGTTCACTAACTTTCTGCTTTCGTCTTCACTTAGTCCTTGAGCCCATATAGTGCAGGTTTTGTTATTGTTGTTTCTCATTATATACCTTTTGTATATAATGTTGAGATTCTGGCTCTTACTTAAATCCTAATGATATTTCTGTTTTAGTGGGCCATCAACCCCGTTGGATTCAGGCTGCAATTTTTGACCAGCCATTTTTGTACTGTGGTTGCAATACCAATTCTGTTTTCAAAGTCGTTGCAATGCTTTTTGAATATGGCCTGCATGTGAGACACATAGTGGCCAGTTTGGGACCTGGGTGGTGATGTAGCTTTTACTTCAGCCCTAAAAAACCCTTGAGATATTGTTTATTATAAGGTCCATGCATGAATCTTGGGGACGAACCCAGGATTTCATAAACACCTTTACAGAGTCATTCTCCTAAATTCCTCCTCCTCCATAATCTCCTTGGAACTTTCTTATTCCCTGGGACTCCCCTTTTAATCCTTCATCCAAAAAGCTCAGACTTTATTTAATCTGCTTTGTCAGACAATTCCTGCTACTACATTCATGTCCACAGCCAAGTTGCAGGATGCCAAATAGAGAGAGAAAGTGACAGGGGTTTGCACTGCTCCTTGGGGATTATAATACCTGCAGTCAAAGAGGAAGGTTCCCCTTCTTCAGAATTTTAGGCACTAGTGGGTTCTTGATATCATCACTGTCACTGACAAGATACCCCTCCCCATTCCTTGAGAAATAGAGGGTTTCTCCTGGACTACTCTGTGCTGATGTCTACTTCTGGGTTTTGGCTTGCCTTATGTCCAGAGCAGAAGATACTAAAAAAAAAAAAAAAAAAAAAAAAAGAAGGGGGGGCTGGTTAAGTACTACCTCATGTTCTGGTCTTCTTCCAGG
>NW_007733439.1:0-14360 GCF_000696425.1 Galeopterus variegatus | reverse complement strand
AGAGCAGAAGAAAAAAAAAAAAAAAAAAAAAAAAAAAAGGAAGGGGGGGCTGGTTAAGTACTACCTCATGTTCTGGTCTTCTTCCAGGATTAGTCTGATACTATTTACTTTTCAGAGTCCTCAAGCATCTGCTTGATACATTCTTCCCAGGTTTCTACAGCAGCATTTGGTGGGACAATGGACGAGCTGAGCTGTGCTTACTCTAGCTTCAGAACTGCTGATTTATGTTTTTAAAAGATGACTCTGATAACTGGGGTAAGAATAGATTTTAGGGTCAAGAATGGAATAAGATAGACAACTTATTGAAATATTTGCAGTAAGAGATAATTGACTTGGAGTACTGTAGGCATAGTGAATATGAAGAAAAGCAGACATATTTTAAATATATTTTGGACTCGATAGGAGTTGGAGTTTATATACTGTGATAATGTATAGATAAGATGGGGTGGAAGTAGAAGAAGAAAATAGTCAGGTTTCTGGTCTTGACAAATCAAGATGATAGTGCTGCCACATACTGAGATTGGGGAGACTGGTAAAAAAGAAAAAGGCATATTTAAATGAGAACTATTTAGAGGTAAGCTGAAATATTCTTGAAAGTATTGAGAGGAAATGGGATATTTTAGATAATATAACATTTGAAACAGCGTTATGAGGGAGAAACTGCTATGTAACCTGGAAGACTACAAAAATAAAGGCAATGAAGAAAATATTTTTTAAAAAAATTATTAAACAGATAGATGGGGCTTAGTATACACCTGGTTGTTTTCTAAATGTTTTACTAATATTAAGTGATTTAATACTCAGAACAAAACTATGAAGTAAATACTGTCATTTTCATTTCACAGTTGAGGTAACTGAGGCATTTAAATAATTTGCTCAAGGTCATAACAACTATTGAGTAGTGAAGCTGGGATAATCTGACATGAGAGTTCATGTTCCTAATATTATTCTACAGCAGGTCTCCAATTTCAGAAGAATTTAAAGGTGATGGAAAAGAGACTAGTCTTTAGGGAATCAGGTTTTAATAGGAGATAAATACTGATAGGAACATTGAGACTAACTTTTGAAAGTTTGACTTATTTTCTCACAAATGCAGTAGGAATCTATTGTATATTCTTGACCAAGAGAGTGACATAATAAACAACAGTTTTGAAAAATTGATCTGAAAGTATAATATGTTCTAGAAAGGAGAGAAACTAAAGATTAAAACAATCCATTTGGAATCTATAGAGGTATTGTAAGTGTGATATAAGGAGAATCACAGGAAATCTAGTGATAATAGAAGTTACGATAATGGGTCATTCTCAGAGAGAATTTGTAGTTATTAGACATTTTAAATTTGGAAGAGAAGAAAATATTCTCAATATGTTGATTTTAAGGTAGTAGTATTTTAGACAAGTTGATTTTGAGGTGCCATGAAGATATTTAAAGAAACCATTATCTGCACATACTGGAAACTTGATAGTAGAATCCAGATAAGAGTTTAAAGTGATTAAAAACATATAAACACCATCATACAAGTGATGGAAGTGTTAGAAAAAGAGAAAGAATATGATATGGGTCACTGGATAACATGATATTTTAGGTAAATTTTACTGTTTATCCTAATATCTGTTTGGGATTCAACATAATTTGTAAGTAAAAATGCCTTTGGCCGTTAAAGATACTTTTTAAAGTACATTTTTATCATTTAAATGTTCTCTGATTATATTTTAGGAGAGATTGTTTTCCTTCCCTCACAATATTTTTTGAATCTCAGTCTATAATTTGTCTTTATATAATTTGAATTATACCTCAGAGCTATGCACTTCAAATGGTAGTTATTAAAAATCAGTAAAAATTAGATGATGGAAATGAAGAAACTTGTGCCTTTTTCCTCTTTCCTTATGTATTTCATGTGTTTTAAGGTTCTTATCCTTTTTTGGATGAAAGCATCAGAGTGAGTATTTGGGTATCTTTTCCTCTGGAGTAAGAATAACAATGACATTAAACTGTTGTTGAAATCTCATTCTGCATTAAACACACCTTCCACATATAGATATAATACATCATTTTTTTGTTCCAGATTGCTCATTGACTTTAAAAATATATAATTCTGAGTCCTGAGAAAATAATTTAGAAAATTACTATTTTTAAGTTCAGTAGAATTTGCTTTTCTAATATATTAAACTGATTGTGCAAAAAAAAAAAAAAAAATGATGGCTAGCTTTAGTAATGAATAGTGGTTTCTTCTGTTATTGTTTAGAATTACTCAACCTCAAGGAACATAATGAAATATTAGTAACAAAGAGAAGAGCTAAGAACGATGACTGCCAATTCTAAACTGTGTTTACAGTCAAACATCAACAAAAAGCTTATATATATATATAAAATCAAAGAATTAACACATTTTAGATGAAAATTTTTACTAGCATTTACAAAATGTGAAAAAAATAATAAATAGTGTAACTAACATGTGAACAGAGTAAAAATATATATTTTGAGTTTGAAATTATAAACATTTTCTTTCTGATAGGACATATGCATTTCATTTTCGTAATCTTAAAACATATGGACAGTATTTTGAATGATAAAAATAGAATCATACATATTATAACATAAACTATGAATTTGCAAAATATTGATAGTGAAAAATGCTTCCATTTATATACATATGATTTACATATAATTTGTACTTATATATATTTCATTGGACTCATTTACTTATCAAAAGTACTGGAATGTTAGGAAAAATAGGAAATAAAGAAATTGCTCATAGTTAATTATTTTTCCTAAAACATAAAATACAATAAACACCTTAGATTGGCATATATGGAAATATGGAACTCAAATTTCCTACACTGATAATTAAACATGTCCAGGTTTCCAATATAAAGAAAACTTTTAAAATGCTATAATATAAACAATGCCAGAGTGAATTTTTTGTTGCTGCTTTTTTACAACTTTTAAACTATCTTTTTAAAATCTAGATTTCAGAATAATACAAATAAAAAATATGTACAACAGTTGTAGTGTGATGTCAACCAACTTGACAGGTCTAATTTCTTTTCAGTTTGGTTTTTTTTTTTTCAGAGGACTGTCTAGTTCTCTTTAGAATGAGGACCAATAAAATTCACTTCTACTTTTATTTTGTTTTCTCACATAAACCTTTATTGCTTTTGAAGCTCAAACTGAAATACGTTCCCCACAATCCTCCCAGCATTCAAGTTTCAAGATTTTTTTGTTATCTTTATATTGGGGAAAACATATTTGGGGGTCATATTCTTACGAGGTCACTTGGGAAAGTGTTGCTAATTCTAACTTGAATATTTCTTCCTCAGAGAAGGTAGCACTGTCCATAATTGCATTTCTTTCATTTCTCCTTTGAAAACAACAAACAATAGCAATAACATGGAAAATATTATAATGGACTTGCAAAAAGAGTTCAAACTCAAAAGGGAATCTGGCTTACAGCTTTTTGAAACAAAGGGTATATAATCACTTCAGGGCCCAGTCCATTAAAGTCTTTTTAAAAATATTGTGTAACAGAACTATTAACCTAAGCACCAAACGCAGCATCATTTCTTTCCTGGAAGTGTTTCCTGACTTTCACCTCACAGTAGAAATTAAATACTTGTCTCAGTTCTGGCACATTCATGGTGGTCCTCACTTAGGAGACTGGGACCCCCTCAAGCTAATACTACTTTATAAGCACTGGCTCTGGGGGCTTTATCTCCTACTACTTTCCATCCTGTCCAGTATTTCTCAGTTACACTGGTCAGCTTGTATGTCCTCAGATACCCACATAAGGGTCTTTCCCTCCAGCTACGAGCTCTTTTCTTGATATCCCTCACCTTACTCTCTCCCCTCCTTTAGCTATATAGCAAAATATCCCCTTCTATTTAGGCTTTTTCTGAATAACCTAATTAAAATTGCAACAATTTTTCACCCCAAGCCCTGAAGAATTTCATTTTTTTGCAACACTTACCACCATCTGATTTACCGTATTATAATATAAGGGTACTTCAAAAGGTTTGTGAAATGATTTGTTTTATCTTTTAATTCTATTATAATTTTTATTCTATTTTTCTATGAACTTTTTGAAGTACCCTTGTACATATTTATCTATTTTTCCTCTGCCTTGAAAATTGAAACACAATGAGGAGAGAAACTTTTGTCAGTCTGTAATCTAGAACAAGGCCAACATTTATTAGGTGATTAATAAACAGTTGTTGAATGAGTCAGGGACAGCAAATAGAATTTAGTGAACATTACCTATACTCAGATCATGCTACAATACATTTTTTTTCACTTTTGTAATAAAAGAGGAAATTGAAAGTGTTGCTGAATATTTATTTATTTATTTTTATTATACATACATGTGGGGTACCATGTTGATTTTCAATAATTGTGTATAATGTGTGGTGGTTAGATACAGCACGCTTTTTACTAAAACAAGAAACTAGATGTTTGCCTGGAAGATCACAGACTAGCAGTGCCCAGCATGTGATTCTCCCACAGAAAGGGACAACAGCAAGGAATGGAAGGTTTGCTGAGATCATCAGTGGGAGAGCATGGGAGGGCAGCAGGAGCCTGATGAGGACCCTGTGGAGCATGAAAACCAAGCAGGGTTCTGTAGAAAGGAGAAAGAGACATTTGGCTTAAACCACTACCACACCTCCAACATCAGGATCAGCCAGGAGAAATTCTTCCTTGCAATGGAAATAATCTGCTCAGCCATGAGCACTTCCTAGCAGTAACCCTCCTCGTGCTCCTACCCCAACTGATCTCCACCACGACCCTGGTCACGTACACCATAGTCTATTCTCAGAGCTGTGGCTCTTCTCCCCACACAGAAGTTAGTCCCACACAACATGTCCCACCATTCAGCTCACACTGCAAACACAGCCCCACCCAGCCACATGTACAGCCCCAGCAGCTGCCTGCATGACCCAAAATGCCTAGCAGCTTGCACAGCCCCACCCACCTACGCCAAGCTATCCAGCTGCTTAGATGACCCCACCCATATGGTCACCTGCATGGACACACCCACCCTCATGGGCCCAGTTGTCTAGCTGCTCACACAGCCCCAGCCACTCTGGTTAACTACGCTACCCCCTTGCCTGTGTGGGTTCAGTTGCATGTGTAGCTGGAAACATATATATACCTACTGGTGCTCCCCCACACTACTGAGTGTACCTGAAAAAACTGAGTCTACTCAGTCAGAACTGAGTTCTGACTACTGAGACTACTGAAACTACCAAAAATGAAAAATAAAACACCCCATCCAATGGGCAATATATAACAAATCTACAGGAGGGAGGCTTTGTCCTCAAAAGCTACCCCAGTCCACCAGAGACCACACATCAATGTAGGGATACTAGAAATAAGAAAACATACACCACTGAAGGAATGCTAATATTCTCAAAAACAGACCCCAAACAACAGGAAAACCTTGAAATATCTGAAAAGGAATTCCAAGTAACAATCTTAAAGAAATTCAGTGAGATACAAGAAGACTCAGATAGATAATGCAATGAAATGAAAAAAGAAAATAAAATCCAGTACATGAAGTAGAAAATTTACAAAGAGATAAATACCATAAAAAACACATTAGAACTCCTGAAACTGAAAGACTCATGTAGAAAAATAAAAACTACAGTTGATAGCATAAGCAGCAGGCTAGAGCAAGCAGAAGAAAAATTTCTGAATTCAATGACAATCTTTTTGAAATAAAAGAGCAGACAAAAAAAAAAAAAAAAGAAAAGCAAGAGAGAGAAAGAAGGAAACAAGAATCCCCCCAAATCTATAAATCTATGGGAATTATCAAACAAACTTAAGTGTACAAACATCCAAATCATGGGTGCTCCAGAAGGGGAGGAAAATAGAAAAGGCTTTGAAGACATATTCAGTAAAATACTACCAGAAAACTTCCCAGATATTGGGGTATTATTAGAGATACATACATCTAGATCCAAGAGACTCAAAGATCATCAAACAGATTCAATCCAAAAATGTTCTCTCTGAGACACATTGTAGTCAAACTGTCAAAAGTCAAAGACAGAGAATCCTAAAAACAGCAAAATAAAAGCATCAAGTCAACTATAAGGGGATCCCCATAAGGCTAACAGCAGACTTCTCAACAGAAATCCTACAGGCAAGAAGAGAATGGGATGACATATTTGAAGTACCAAACAATAACAACAACAACAACAAAACTGCTAGCAAAGAACATTATATGGAGCAAGGTTATCCTTTAGGAATGAAGGGGAAATATTGTATTTCTGAGGCAAAAATAAACTGTGAGTTCACCACCACAAGACCAGCTCTAAAAGAAATCCGTAAGGAAATACTGCACCTGGAACCCCCCCAAAATGACAATTACTTGACAATCATGTTATGAATACATGAGAAAAAACAAACACCACTAGTAGAGGAGATATGCAAATGGAGAGAAAGAAACTACACCATACTGCCTCAAAAAACCCAATGAACAATGAAGACAAACAATAAAGGGAAAGAAAGAAATTAAAAGATATTTAATCAGCCATAAGAAAAGCAATTAAATTCCAGGAGTAAGACAATTACTTTCAATAACAACCTAAATGTAAATGGTTTAAATTCCCCACCCACTCAAAAGACTCAGACTGGTGGATTGGATTAAAAATCTAGACACAACTATATGATATCTTCAAGAGACTCACCTCACCCATAAAGACACAGACAGACTAAAAGTGAAGGGATGGAAAAACATGTAACACACAAATGAAACCAAATATATTTTAAATCAAAAACTATAAAAAGAGAAAAAGAGGCCACTATATAATGATAAAGGGATCTATCCAGTAAGAAGACATAGCAATCATAATTATATATGCACCCAACACTGGAGCACCAGGTATATAAAGCAAACACTATCAGACCAAAAGAAAGAGGTAGACCAAAGTATGCTAATAATTGGGGATCTGAATATCCCTCTCTCGGCATTGGAAAATCATATAGGCAACCAATCAACAGAGAAACATAGGATTTAAACTACACATGGAACATTCTCCAGGATAGACTACATGTTAGGTCACAAATCAAGTCTCAACACATTTTTAAAAAATGAAATCATCTTAAGTATCTTTTCAGACTATAATGAATTAAAACTAGAAATCAATAAGTGAAACTCTAGGGAGTACACAAACATATGGAAATTAAACAACATAATTCTGAATGATCTGTGGATCCAATAAGAAATTAAAAAGGAAAGCCAAAAACATCTTGAAACTAATGAAAATAAAGACACATCATACAAAACCTGTATAAAACAGCAAAAGCAGTACTTAGAGGGAAGTTCATGGCAATGAATACATAAAAAAAAAAAAATAGAAAGATTTCAAGTAAACTAACACTATACCTCAAAGAATTAGAAAAACAAGAACAATCCAATCCTCAAATTAGTAGACAGAAAAATAATTAAAATCAGTGCAGAACTAAATGAAATAGAGATGCAAAAATAATACAGAAGATCAATGAAACAAAAACATTGTTTTTTTGAGAGGATAAACAAAAAAGCAAATCATTACCCAAACTAACTGAAAAAAGAAGAGAGGAGATACAACAAAAATCAGAAAGGAAAGAGGACACATTACAACCAATACCACAGAAATTAAAGAATCATTAGAAACTTTTATAAACAACTATACACCAACAAATTTGAAAAACTGGTGGAAGAGGATAAATTTCTGGACACATACAAACTATCAAGACTGAACCAAGAAGAAACAGAAAATTGTTTCAGACCAAAAACCAGCAAAAAGGTGGAAGCAGTAAACAGCAGTCTCCCTGCAAAGAAAATCTCAGGACCAGATGACTCTAATGCTGAATTTTACCAAACATTATAGAAAATTGATGGAGTTTGGATGCGTTGTCCCCTCCAAAACTCATGTGGGAATTTGATCTCCATTGTGGCAGTGTTGGAAACTGATTGAGTCATGGAGGTGGATCCCTCATGAATGGATTAATGCTCTCCCCGGGGAGGGGGGAGTAATGAGTGAGTTCTCGCTCTAGTTCCTGTGAGAGCTTGTTGTTTTAGGACCCTGGCACCTCCTCTCTCTCTCTCTCTCCATTGCTTCCTCTTGTGTGATCTCCTTGTACGTGCCAGCTGCTGTCACTTTTCTGCTATGAGTAGAAACAGCCTGAGGCCCATGCTAGATGCAGCTGTCCCAGTATCGTAAGCCAAATTAACCTCTCTTCTTTATTAATCACCCAGTCTTTGGTATTTCTGTTATAGCAGCACAGAACGGACTAATACAGGAATTAATACTGGTTCTCTTCAAAATATTCAAAAAAATACCAGTTCTCTTCAAACAAAAAATAGAAAGATTTCAAGTAAACTAACACTATACCTCAAAGAATTAGAAAAACAAGAACAATCCAATCCTCAAATTAGTAGACAGAAAAATAATTAAAATCAGTGCAGAACTAAATGAAATAGAGATGCAAAAATAATACAGAAGATCAATGAAACAAAAACATTGTTTTTTTGAGAGGATAAACAAAAAAGCAAATCATTACCCAAACTAACTGAAAAAAGAAGAGAGGAGATACAACAAAAATCAGAAAGGAAAGAGGACACATTACAACCAATACCACAGAAATTAAAGAATCATTAGAAACTTTTATAAACAACTATACACCAACAAATTTGAAAAACTGGTGGAAGAGGATAAATTTCTGGACACATACAAACTATCAAGACTGAACCAAGAAGAAACAGAAAATTGTTTCAGACCAAAAACCAGCAAAAAGGTGGAAGCAGTAAACAGCAGTCTCCCTGCAAAGAAAATCTCAGGACCAGATGGCTCTAATGCTGAATTTTACCAAATATTATAGAAAATTGATGGAGTTTGGATGTGTCGTCCCCTCCAAAACTCATGTGGGAATTTGATCTCCATTGTGGCAGTGTTGGAAACTGATTGAGTCATGGAGGTGGATCCCTCATGAATGGATTAATGCTCTCCCCGGGGAGGGGGGAGTAATGAGTGAGTTCTCGCTCTAGTTCCTGTGAGAGCTTGTTGTTTTAGGACCCTGGCACCTCCTCTCTCTCTCTCTCTCCATTGCTTCCTCTTGTGTGATCTCCTTGTACGTGCCAGCTGCTGTCACTTTTCTGCTATGAGTAGAAACAGCCTGAGGCCCATGCTAGATGCAGCTGTCCCAGTATCGTAAGCCAAATTAACCTCTCTTCTTTATTAATCACCCAGTCTTTGGTATTTCTGTTATAGCAGCACAGAACGGACTAATACAGGAATTAATACTGGTTCTCTTCAAAATATTCAAAAAAATACCAGTTCTCTTCAAACTATTCAAAAAATTGAAACAGTGGGCATTTTCCCAAGCTCATTCTAGGAGGCCAGCATAAACCTGATACCAGACTCAGACAAAGATGCAAAACAAACAAACAAACAAACAAACAAATAAAACTACAAGCCAATATGTTTGATGAACATGGGCACACAAATTCTCAACAAAATATTAGCAAACAGATAAACACAACAGCATATAAAAAAAAAACTATAATTATACACCACGATCAACTGGGATTGATCCCAGTTATAAAAAGAAGGTTTAACGTACACAAGTCAATAAATATGATACACTGCATCAACAAAATCAAGAATAAAAACCATATGATTATCTCAATAGACACAAAAAATGAATTTTACAAAATTCAAAATCCCTTCATGGTAAAGTCTCTCAGCAAATTAGGCATAGAAGGAAAATATCTCAACACAATAAAAGCCAAATAGGACAAACCCACTGCCAATGTCATCATGAATGGAGAAAAGCTGAAAACTTTTATATTACCAAGAAAAACACAAGGATGCCCACTCTCACCACTCTTAGTTAACATAATATTGGAAGTACTAGCCAGAGCAATCACGCTAAAGAAAGAAATAAAGGGCATCCAGAATGGAAAAGACAAAGTCAAACTGTCCCTGTTTGCATATGACATGGTGCTATATACAGAAAAACCTAAAGACTCAACCAAAAAATTCTTAGAGCTGATAAGGTCTTTAAGTAAATTTGTACAATATAAACTCAACATGCAAAAATCAGTAATGTTTTTATGCTCCGACAATAACCCAGCAGAAAAAGAGATCAAGAAAGCAAGCCCATTTATAATAGTCACTAAAAATATAAAATACCTTAGACTCAACTGAAATAAAGAGGTGAAAGTTCTCTACAATGAGAAATACAAATCGCTGATAAAAGAAATTAAAAAAGACACAAAAAGATGGAAAGACATTTCAAGTTTATTGATTAACATAACTGAAATAAAGAGGTGAAAGTTCTCTACAATGAGAAATACAAATCGCTGATAAAAGAAATTTAAAAAGACACAAAAAGATGGAAAGACATTTCAAGTTTATTGATTAACATAGTGAAAGAATTAACATTGTAAAAAATGTCCATACTATCCTAAGTGACCTACAGATTCAATACATTCTCCATCAAAATACCAAGGACATCATCACAGAAATAGAAAAAGCAATCCTCAAAAAAAAAAAAAAAAGTTAGAAGCATATTGCTACATGACCTCACATAATATTACAAAGATATGGTAACCAAAATAGCACAGTACTGGCGTAAAAGCAGACAGACACTCAGATCAATGGAACAGAATTGAGAATGCAGAATTCAACCCACGTACTTACAGCCAACTGATGTTTGACAAAGCAACAAGAACATACTTTGGGGAAAAGACCACTTCTCCTGTAAATGGTGCTGAGAATATTGGACATACATATGTAGAAGAATGAAACTAGACCTGTTCCATTCGCCATACACCAAAATCAACTCAGAATGGATTAAAGACTTAAGTATAAGACTCCTAAGAGAAAGAATAGAGGAAACACTTGAGGAAGTAGGACTGGGCAAAGACTTCATGAATAAGACCCCAAAAGCAGCTAAAGAAAAAAAAATAAACAAATAGACTATATAAAACTAAAAAACTTCCACGCAGCAAAAGAAATAATCAACAGGGCAAAAAGACAACCCACAGAATGGAAGAAAATATTTGCAAACTATGCATCCAGACTAAAAAGCTTCTGCACAGCAAAGGAAACAATCAACAGAGTGAAACGACAACCTACAGAGAGGGAGAAAATTTATACTAACTATGCATCCAACAAGGGATTAATAGGCAGAATATACAAGGAATTCAAACAACTTAACAGTAAAAAATCCAAATAATCTGATTAAAAATTGGCAAAGGAGCCAAAAAGGCAATTTTCAATAGAAGATACACAAGTGGCCAACAGACACATGAAAAAATGCTCAACCTCGCTAACATCAGGGAAGTGCAAATCAGAACCACATTAACATATCTCACCCCAGTTAGACTGGCCTTTATCAAAAAGACACAAAATAACAAATGCTGGCATGGGTGCAAAGAAAGGGGAACTTTCCTTCCCTGTAGGTGGGACCGTAAATTGGTGCAACCATTATGAAAAACAGTATGGAGTTTCTTCAAAAAACTACAGGTAGAACTACCATAAAATACAGCAATCCCATTTCTTGGTATATACCAAAGGAAGGGAAGTCATCATGTTGAAGTGATACCTGCATTCCCGTGTTTATCACAACTCTATTTACAGTAGCCAAGAGTTGGAACCAACCTAAATGCCCATTGATAGATGACTGGATAAGGAAAATGTGGTATATATACCCAATGGAATACTACTCAGCCATAAAATAAGAATGAAATTCTGCCATTTGCAGCACCATTGATGAACTCAGAAAAAATTATGTTATGTGAAATAAACCCGGCACAGAAAGAGAAATACTGCATGTCCTCGCTCATAAGTGGGAGCTAAAAACAATAAACAAATAAAAAAAATAAATAAAGGTACAACAATCACAATAATTTGTTGAGCTTTCCAAAGGAAAGAACAGAACTGGTTACCTTAAGTGGGAAACGGGGAGAGAATGGAGGGGCTTGGAGAGAAATTGGAAAAAGGCCACAAAAAATTATTCCATTGTCTAATGTTGAATATACTAATTATCCTGATTTCAGCATCACATATTGTGCACAGGTATTGATACTCAACACTGTACATTGTGATATGTACAATTGATTATGTTGCAATAAAAAAATAAAATAAAATAATTAGAACCTTGGTTCTGTGCAAAACATATACCAGAAGGAAATGCAATTTACATCTTCCCTTTAATCAGGATGCCCCTAAGAAAAGAAACAAGGCTCTCCAGTGTAATCTCCTTGTAACCATGCTGAGACCTTCTAGTAAACCACCAAATGGTGTTTGTTAGCAACAGAGCACTTCCTATCAAATGCTTTTAGTGCGATGTAGCTAGTGTGTCTGGGATTGCTCATGGTAAAGGAATCTGGAAATTTATGGATTTATGGGGAATGGCCCTGAAAAATGTCACTTTAGCTCTTTGAGCTTAAATTGGAGGTGCTTTATGATGAAAATAAATATTTTGTAAGTAAAGCAATGTAACAGCATAGATGACTGGGAGTTAATGTATCAATCTAGGCCACACGTGGGAAGAAAGGACCTCCTGAATTGCAATGTTAGTCCTAGACTAATATCTGCTTCACCTGTGGCTCACATTTTCTTATACTTTAAATTACTTGATAAAATTTTAAAATAGCAAATACCCCTGGTTTATGTAAGTAGAATTTGGCCAATTACTTGTTGTGTTAACAAATTTTTATTGAGCATCTAGTAGTTGTTCTCTTTCATCAGACCTTTTAATGGATTTTTATTGTCCTGTTAAAAAATTCAGTATGTTACCATGATCCCCTTTGCTTTCACAACGTAGCTTCCACCTCTTTTTCAGGTTTATCTCCTGCCACTTCCATAGCATTTTTTTTTAAAAAATATTTTTAATTAATAGACATTTATTTGAGCAGTTTTAGGTTAACAGAAAAAAAAGAGTGGAAGGTACCCATGTACCCTTATGCCCCCACTCCAGTGTCCTCTATCATTAACATGTTGCATTAATGTAGTGTATCTGTTACAATTGATGAGTCTTTTTTTTGTTACCTTAGGTCCATAGTTTACAATGGGTTTTCTGTTTTATACCGTTTCATGGGTTTTGACAAATGTATAATAACATGTATCCACCATTACAGTATTATATAGAAAACGTCTGCTTCCCTAAAAATGCCCTGTGCTCCACCTACTCATCCCTCCTTCCCTTACCTGGAGCCTCTGATAACCATTTATCATTTTTTGTCTATTAGTTTGCCTTTTCTAGAGTGTCATATACTATAGTTAGTGTCACACCCTATACTATGTAACATTTTCGGATTGACTTCTTTCACTTAAAAATATGCATTTGAGACCCCCCTCATGTACTTTCATGTCTTGATAGTTCATTTCATTTTATTTCTGAATAATATTCAGTTATATGGAAGCAACACAGTTTTGTTTTGTTTTTCTTCCATTCACACCTTGAAAGACATCTTTATTGCTATAAAGCTGCTATAAATATTTGTGTGCAGGTTTTGTGTAGACAAAAGTTTTCAACCCATTCAGGTAAACACCAAGGGGTTTGATTGCTGAACCATATGGCAATGGCATGCTGAATGTTGTATGAAACTGTCAAACTGTCTTCCAAAGGAGCCATAACATTCCACATTACCACCAGCAGAGAATGAGAGTTTTACTGCTCTGCATCCTCGCCAGAATTTGGAATTGCCAGCGTTTCAGATTTTAGTCATTCTAATAGGTGTGTAGTGGTATCTTATTGTTTTAATTTGCAATTCCCATTGGCATATGATGTGGAATAACTTTTCTTCGCTTTCTATCCATTTGTCTTCTTAGGTAAGGTGTCTGTAAGAGTTTTGCCTATTTTAAAATTGGGTTGTCTGTTTTCTTATTGTTGAGTTTAAAGTGTTCTTTGTGTATGTTGAATACCAGTCCCTTAAAGATATGTATTTTGCAAATATTCACTCTCAACATGCAGCTTGCCTTTTCATTCTCTTAACAGTATCCTCCACAGAGCAGAAGATTATAATTTTAATGAAGTTCAACTGAACAAGTTTTTTCTTTAATAGATTTTGATTTTGGTATTATATATAAAAACTCATTACCAAACCTGAGGCTCACTAGATTTTCCCTTATGTTATAATGTAGGAGTTGTATGGTTTGGGTTTTGCTTTTAGATGTATGATCCATTCTGGGTTAAATTTTTGTGACAATAATAAAATGTGTCTAGACTCATTTTTGGCATGTGGATGTCCACTTGTTTTAGAACCATTTTTTGAGAAGACTATCCCTTTGTTCTATTGCCAAAGATCAGTTCTGTATATTTCTGCAGGTGTATTTCTGGGCTCTCTATTCTGTACATTGATTGACTTGTCT
>NW_007733438.1:110281-110988 GCF_000696425.1 Galeopterus variegatus | reverse complement strand
GGTAGTCAGATTTCATACATGGTAGCTCAGGGCTCCAGATGTGATGTTCCACTGGATAAAGGGGAAACTTCATTGAGTTTTGTGGCCTAGCCTTGGAAGTTATGCACTGTCACATCTACCATACTTTGGGTTTCAAGCATTCTGAAGCCCACCCAGAGTCAACAGGAAGGTAATTAGACCATCTCTAGGTGGGGAAGCGATAAAGTCACATTGTAGAAGTGGGTATGGGATGAGAGATACTTGTGCAGCCATCCTGGTAAATATAGTCTGCCATAGTCAACAAAAGGCAAANACTTTACAAATGAGGAAACTGAGTCACTCAGAGGTTAAGTATCCTGCTGAGTGCAGCAGAACAGCATGTGAGCCCAGACAATCTGGCCCCAGAATGTACACCCTATGCATTGTACTGGACTGCCTAGTTTACTCAAGAGGAGTTGTTTTTATAAGAAGGGTATGACTCTTCTAACAATATTTATTTAAATTTGGAATGTGTATTAATTTTATATAGCATTGGCAATTCTTTATATTAACACATTAACCTCTTATTAAATCTTTTCACAAGGTTATTAAATATCACTAATTCATCAGTTTTCTAGAGCTAATTTATCAGTTTTTAGATTATCAGAGCTAATTTATCACTAATTTATCAGTTTTCTAGAGCTGATAAATCTTACTGTAGAATCTTCTCACAAATCACTGATATAACG
>NW_007733438.1:104099-105956 GCF_000696425.1 Galeopterus variegatus | reverse complement strand
TCAGTTTTCTAGAGCTGATAAATCTTACTGTAGAATCTTCTCACAAATCACTGATATAACGAGTATTAAAAGGTAATTGCTCCCCAAATCATAGTTACTGTAGAAAAAGAGCATGCTTTCTTACTAAGCTTTGGGACCACCAGGCCCTCACTCATGAACAGGTTTATGTTTTAAAGTTCATTTTAAGTTGGCTGTCTAAAACATCGTTTCTTTGGGAGAATACATTATATTAAATTTCGTGTTTAGGTTCTTAGGCCAGGCCACAGTAAAACATTTAATTTACAACAAATACAGTGGTATTCTAATGTTGGGACTATAAAAATTAAGTGATATTTGTTCACTAACATTCATCTGCTCTGTTGAAGAGTCTGAGATCACTGTGTAACCAGGCTCTCATGTTAGAACTGGGAGTTCTTACTTGGGCGTCAGGATCACTACAGCCTTTTGTAGCAGCAGGCACAGGAGCTTTCTCCTTCCCCCTTTCTTCCCCCATCCCTCTTGCCTTCCATCTGAGTGGAGGACTTCTTTAGTTCTAAACCACCTATTTACCACATGTACCCTGTTTACTGTACAGTGGGCCTGTTGGCTGGGTTGAAGGATAGGGGGCTCCTAAGATAAAGGAATTCTGGAGGTAAAGGGTTTTTGAGTCACGCCCTTTCTTTTTTCTGGCAACCCAAGATAATGCTTGCTTGCATCTCCTTTCTTTACTACTGCNTGAGAGATACTTGTGCAGCCATCCTGGTAAATATAGTCTGCCATAGTCAACAAAAGGCAAAATAATAGGCACAAGTGAAACTTTAATGTCCTTACTTTAAATCTCTTCTCACTTTATGCATCTAAATTATGGCAGCAATCACTTGGTCAGACCAGTAAACTCTTTTCTGCAGCCCTCTTCGTTTAATTATACTTTGCTTTTAGACTAACCCCCTAAACCACCAAGGCACTACAGAACCTTTTAAACTCTGAGTGACTCTCGCTTCCTATCACATTAGGGTCAGAGTCCCTATTTTTAAATTATTTTTATTATGTTTTTTTACTGCAAGTTCACACCTTATGTGTCCTATTTGCATTGATCAGTGTTCCATTGTACTTTTCTACTTAACTTTTTTTTTCCATTCTGAAGAAATGCTTCTTCTAACTTCCATGTCATTATTTATTATGCTCCCATTTCTCAGATTTTTCTCTTTTCCCTTCTATTTAAATTTTATTGGCTTTTCAAAGCTGACATTAAAGCAGATCTACTCCATGCAGTCTTCTTGTTCTGGCTGGACTTCACTTGCCTGAGTGTTTCATCTTGTGTTGGTGCTTTCCCACATGTTTCTCAATAGAAGGGATCCTGGGTTTTTTCTGTTTCTCCATAACCCTGTTTGTTGATTGACTGGTGGGGGTAGTGGAGGAGGACAGTGAACATTTACTGATTGCTGACTGTGGGCCAGGCTTTACACATATTAAGCCATTTAATTCCTCATGACAGTCTTATGAAGTAGATTTTGTTCTTACCTTTACTTTACAAATGAGGAAACTGAGTCACTCAGAGGTTAAGTATCCTGCTGAGTGCAGCAGAATAGCATGTGAGCCCAGACAATCTGGCCCCAGAATGTACACTCTATGCATTGTACTGGACTGCCTAGTTTACTCAAGAGGAGTTGTTTTTATAAGAAGGGTATGACTCTTCTAACAATATTTATTTAAATTTGGAATGTGTATTAATTTTATATAGCATTGGCAATTCTTTATATTATTAACACATTAACCTCTTATTAAATCTTTTCACAAGGTTATTAAATATCACTAATTCAGTTTTCTAGAGCTGATAAATCTTACTGTAGAATCTTCTCACAAATCACTGATATAACG
>NW_007733438.1:100053-102775 GCF_000696425.1 Galeopterus variegatus | reverse complement strand
GTGTACCCCCAAAGTTCAGGTATTGGAAACTTGACCCCCATTGTAACTGTTACGAGGGTGGGAAATCCAACTATGGTATTTGAAAGATGGGGCCTTTGAGAAGTGATTGGATTGTGAGCCCTCCTGATTGGATTTATTAATTCGTGCAGTAAAGAGTTATCACAGGCATGGTTCTGATGGCTTTATAAAGAGAGTGAGTGAGGTTAGCTCTCTTGCTTAGGCCATTCTTCCCCTTTGTTGCCATGGGACCCTGTAGAGAGTTCCCACACAGAACACCCTCACCACATGTGCCCTTGGACCATAGACTTCCCAGCCTCCAGACTGGAAGAAAATAAAGTTCATTTATAAAATTACCCAGTTTCAGATATTCTGTTATAAGTGTGAAATATAACTTAAATACAGAAACATCTAATAAAAGGTTCAGTTTATCCAGCAATTGGCAAAGTGAACAACTGTGTAACCACGTCTAAAACAAGAAATAGAGCATCGTCAGAACTCAGCAGCTCTCCATTGTGTTCCTTCCCTAGCATAGCTCCCTTCCTGCCCCTTCTAGCAAGCACTGTGATTCCTGGTATGGAAGTAATTCATTGCTTTTTCCTTATAATTTTATCATCTAATAAAGTATCCTCAAACAATTTACCTCTTTTTAAATCTACATAGGCTGGCCAGTTAGCTCAATTGTTTAGAGCATGGTGTTATAACACCAAGTTTAAGGGTTTGGATCCCCATACCAGCCAGCTGCAAAAAATAATAATAATAATAAATTTACATAAATGAAATCACAGTAATTGTGTTCATTTGTATCTTGCTTCTCTTGCTCAGTATGTTTTTAAGATTCATCCATGTTGCCACATGTCGATGCAGTTTATTCTTGTTGCTGTGTGGTATTCCATCATGTTGGTTTGCTAAAGCTGCCGTAACAAATACCAAAGACTGGGCACCTTAAACAGTAGAAATTGATTGTCTCACAGTTCTGGAGGCGAGAAGTCCAAGATCAGGGTGTCGGGTAGGGTTGGTTTAATTCTGAGGCCTCTCTCCTTGGCTTGGAGATGTCCATCTTCTTCCAGTGTCTTCATGAGGTCTTCCACCTTTATGTCCATGTCCTAATCTTCCTCTTCTTGTAAGGACACTAGTCACATTGGATTAGGGCCTGCCTGTATGACCTCATTTTATCTTAATCACCTCTTTAAAGGTCCTGTTCCAAACTACAGTCACATTCTGAGATACTGGGGATTAGGACTTCAGTGTAAGAATTTGGAGGGATGTGATTCAGCCCATAACATCCACTGTGTGATTATACCACAATTTATCCATCATATTATTTGATGAACATTTTGATCGTTTTCCATTTTAGGCTCTTATGAACAGTGCTACTGTGAGCATTCTTCTACATGTATAATGATGAAAATGCCTGAGTTTCTTCAGGTCAGGATGGAGCATTCCATCCTAGGAGTGAATTGCTAGATCATGTTGCAGAACTGCAACATTAATAGATAAATCTGTTTTCCAAAGTNTGTGCAGTGCTCTCATTATGGCTTAAGTTGCATTTTCTTTATTATTAAATAATTTGAATATCTTTTTCTTTATTGGCCAGTTGGATTTTGTGATATATTTGTTTAAGTCCTTTGCCTGTTTTTCTACTGGGTAGACTGACTTTTATTGATTTGTAGGAGTTCTTTAAATACTCTGGATACAAGTCCTTTGTTACTTACATATGTTATAAATATCTTCTCAAGCTTTGTAGCTTGTCTGTTTTCATTGTACTTACATTGTCTTCTCTTTTTTCTTTTTTTTTTGCAGCTGCCAGATATGGGGGTTTTGGTGTCTTTTGATGAATAGAAGTTCCTAATTTTACTGTGGTCAATTTATCAATCTTTTCCTTTGTAGTTGACTTTTTGAATATATNCCTAATTTTACTGTGGTCAATTTATCAATCTTTTCCTTTGTAGTTGACTTTTTGAATATATATCTTGAGAATACTTCCCTGAGATTATTAAGATATTTCCCTGTATTATCTTCTAAAACTTGTAATTTTGCATTTTATATTTAGATGTACTAAATCTGGCACTGATTTTTTTTTTTATATATGGCATGAGGTTAGTACCTAGTTTCATTTTTTTTTTCCTGTGGATAATCAGTTGTTCTGACATTTTGAAAAGACACTTCTTTTTCCCACTGCCTGAACCACCTCTGTCATAAATCAAGTCTCCATAATATGTGCTTCGATCTGCTTCTGGCCTCCCTATTCTTTGTCATTGATCTATTTGGCTGTCTGCACAAGATTGTCACAGTAGTTTGGATCCTGTTACTTTGAAATAAGTCTTGAAGTCTGATAGAGTAATTCCTCCCACCTTGCCTTTGTTCTTCCAGAGTATCTTGGTGGTTCTTGGTTCTTTCCATTTCTATAAACATTTTAGTATCTGCCTGTCAGTTTCCACAAACAGACCTGTTAGGAGGATCTTTATTGGAATGCTTTGGCTCTACAAGATCAGTTGGGGGAGAATTGTCAATGTTATTAAAGACAAAACAGAACAAAAGTAAACACTGATGAACTGTTTTAAATGAAAGAAGACTAATGAAATGTGGTAACTAACTGCAATGTGTGATGGTTTGTGAAAGTTATAAAAGCCTGTGGCAAATGGGGAAATTTTACTTCTAATTGTGTATTAGGTGATACTAATATATCAAGGTTAAATTTCCTGTTGAAGGTCATAATTTGTAT
>NW_007733438.1:98419-99909 GCF_000696425.1 Galeopterus variegatus | reverse complement strand
GTGTATTAGGTGATACTAATATATCAAGGTTAAATTTCCTGTTGAAGGTCATAATTTGTATGTATACCTTTGTTCTTAGGGGATACATGCTGAAGAATTTAAGGTAAACTATCGTGATGCCTATAGCTAGTGCTCCATTTGGGGGTGGGGGAGGAGGCAGCTAGAGTAATAATTAGAGGGATAATAGCAAAATGTTAACAACTGGTGAATCTCAATGAAAGGTAAAGGGGTGTTCACTGATCTTTCTTGTAGATTTAAAATTTTTCAAAATAAAAGTTGAGGAAAACCAAATTTCATTTTGTATCTCAGGAAGTAGTAGAGAGCCAAGTAAACTAATTATGTTTTATCTTAGTGTGCTGTATTAGGCGGATTTGCCACTAAAAGCAATAGTGAAATGGCAAGCATGATTGTTATTTAAAACTTTTTCTAGTTTGTTTGAACTTAATTACATTTAAATCATACTGGAACAGAAAATTCTGTGGTCTGTCTCTCTAAGTAAAAAAATATAATAATGAGCCTTTTGTGCCAATTGCTGATTTCCAGGAAATTTTTCTTAAACTACTGTTGAGACTTCCAGAAATCTTCTCCTGTATCATATTAAAAGGTGAGAAAAGTAATTCATGGAGTTACACTCCATACAGTTTAGTTTTGTTAAAATCAGGCTAAGTATTTTTTTGTGTGTGTGACCGGCAAGGGGATCACAACCCTTTGCTTGGTGTCTTCTGCACCGCGCTCAGCCAGTGAGTGCACCGGCCAGTCCCATATAGGATCCGAACCCGCGGCCTCGTCGCTCCCAGCGCCACACTCTCCCAAGGGAGCCATGGGGTCGGCCCTAAATATTTTTTTTTTACTATAAGCATTTCTGGTGCTTGAATACTAATACTATATTTTTCATAAAGGATCTCAAATCTTTTATTCTCATAGCAAGTATCCTTACAATCTATTAGGAAAACTCTGAGTTTTGTTTCAATTTTTTAGTTATTGCAGCAAAGGCACACAGGAATTTAAAAGATTCCATGAGTCATGCAGTGAATTGGTAATATTAGTGGACTCCCAGTTATTGACTCTTTGCATTGGTCTCTTTCTTTTCCTGAATGTTAATATGTGATTTCTTGGCAAAATGATTTGTAAAGTAAAACATCTAACAACAACAACAAAATATTCTGACAGCAAAAGGAAGAGCTGAGCTTCTGAAGATCAATCTTCGCGAGGTTGAATTAGACCCTGATATTCAACTGGAAGACATAGCAGAGAAGATTGAGGGCTATTCTGGTGCTGACATAACTAATGTTTGCAGGTATTTTTTTTTTTTAATGATTATAGATTTGGCAAGGAGGGACTGGTCTTAAAGTCAGTATAATTAAGCCCTTGATATGAAAGCAGCCAACTGTTTTTTTGAGATGGTTTCTCATTTGTCTTGGGTTTTTTAAATATAACTTTATTGGTCATTGTTAGATGAGTAATTACATAGCAATGTGATCACTTATGCT
>NW_007733438.1:94142-97821 GCF_000696425.1 Galeopterus variegatus | reverse complement strand
AATATAACTTTATTGGTCATTGTTAGATGAGTAATTACATAGCAATGTGATCACTTATGCTTTTGATCCTTTGATTTTTAAGAAATTGTTTTAATGACTTTGACAACCTAAGATTAGTTTAGCTCCATGCTAGAGCCTACTTTTATCAACATGAAGTAATATCATTTAGTTTTGGTTGGCATTATTTGACCACATGCAAATGAGCAAAGTTGATCAGTTTAAGCTGTGGAAGACACACACACACTCACTCACACTCAATTACATTTTTAAATTTCCCTTTCAGTTTAGCAATATCATTTATAAACAATTCCATTACTCAGTGAAGTGGACTTTTCTTTTAGTCCTTGTTTTTCTAACTATACTTAAATTAACTTCAGTAGCCTTTCTTTAAAGCCATAACATCTGTTTTTCTCACTTTTTCTGCTACTGTTTTTCTTATGTGCATCTAAAGTTTAATGGCACTCAATAAGCTCACAATAGTTTCTACTGTCACTGTAGTATAATATTTAAAAATTTGAAGTTTGGTCGGGTTGGCCTTCCTAATAGCTTTTTTGTGAGTACAAATCACCCATTTCTTTCAAACCTTTTTAGTTATTTACTGTTGGTCAGCTAGAGTTGAATATAGCATCAGAAGAAACCAGAGTTTATACCTTTAGTTGCCCACAAATACTCCATGTAGGGAATTCCATGTCCACAATGTGTGGATATGTTCATGTTCCAGAGAGACAGATTCTTGTAATTAGGCTGTGGACAAACTGGTATATAGTTTGAATTATCTTAACATTAGTTCATTTCCAAGTGTGTAATTCAATATTTCAGAATTTGAGTTTGGTTTCCTAAATTTCTTGGTTGTCTTTGAAGAGCAGGTGGGGAAAAGAAAATTCAGTACTGTCTGAGCTCATCCTAGACTATTAGTGTTTATTAACTATACATTTTGTGTTTTAAATCCTTTGCATCTATTTTAACCTCTCCTAAACCCTCAGGATGTCTCTTAAGTGGAAAATTCTAAGCAGCATTATAAAAACATATGAAATAATTTTTTGAATGTTTTTCCATAACTTTGTTAGAATTGAAAGTGTTTAAAGCATTTGCAAAAATTACTGTTGACTTATTTTTGTATATTTTCAGGGATGCCTCTCTCATGGCAATGAGACGGCGTATCAATGGCTTAAGTCCAGAGGAGATTGAATGTTTTCCCATAACTTTGTTAGAATTGAAAGTGTTTAAAGCATTTGCAAAAATTACTGTTGACTTATTTTTGTATATTTTTAGGGATGCCTCTCTCATGGCAATGAGACGGCGTATCAATGGCTTAAGTCCAGAAGAGATCCGTGCACTTTCTAAAGAGGAACTTCAGATGCCTGTTACCAAAGGAGACTTTGAACTGGCTCTTAAGAAAATTGCTAAGTCTGTCTCTGCTGCAGACTTGGAGAAGTATGAAAAATGGATGGTTGAATTTGGATCTGCTTGAATTTCTGTCAGCTCTTTCATTTCTGGCATTTTTGTTTATAAAATGTGAAGAAATTCATGCAATTTTTTTAAAAACAGGTTTGGAATTTTTCATTGGAGAGATTTGCACTGAAAGGAAAAAAATCTAAAACCACAAAGAATACAAAATATAGTTGAGAAATAAGAAAAGCTTATCCTGATAGTCTCTGTCCCCTGGCTTTGTGCTGGTATTCCACATATTCATGCATAAATATTGCACACCCAAACCAGTATGTCAGGAAAGCTGAAGAAGGTGAGCAGTGTGCTATTTTAGGAACGTGTTAACAAAAGATTTAGGATGTCCTCTTATTTCTCACTTGTGTTTGTCTTTTTTTTTTTTTTTAATTCTTTGCTCTGCGCACATGAGGGACCTACATATATTGGCTTTTAACATCAAAACTGGGTTTGTCAAATTTATTTGTTGTTAAGAGAATGATAGTAAATTTTGGAGGAAATAATGAATTTGTTAGTTAAACCTTTAGAATTCAATTATTACTTACTGTTAGAGTCTGTCATATAGTTAGAATTTTTACTTCTTCCTCCCCTGACCATTTCTTCTGTTAGGTATTTAATCATTTCTGGGGCTTTGTCAAGGAATATCCTCATACTCTGTGGTTTTTGAATCATTTTTCCAGGTTTTTTTCTCTGGTTCTTTAGTATTTTTTGGGGTGCTTCTTATATCTCATATTGGAAAGTTGGGAAAAACTTCTTCATTCTAGACTTCTAAGTTTGTTTTTACTTTTCTTGTCTTTCAGTATGTTCAAACAGATACAGCTGTTATTTTTCTCAGCACCAACATTGTTTGATTTTTGTTGAATTTGACTTTATTATTTGAGATAAATACTTTGGCATTCTAAACAAGTTCACTCTTTTGTGGCAAATGCAAGACAAACAAAAATCTTTATAGTTTTCTAGACAGTTTGTTTAACAGAACAGCACCATACATAATGAACAATGTTCATTTGAAAATTTGAAAATTCTTCCTTGTCTCAATTGAGAACTTGTACACACAATAAGTCTAGAATAACAATCTGACATGCTCACTCAGTTCAGCAGGAATTAGACAATAGAAAGAAGCCACAAAAAGTGAATGGCACAAATTCAATCTCAGGTAGAGTATTCTGGTGTTAGTTTTTTATAATTACATTTATCCTATTTTAGTTATTAGGCAATCTATGCTTTAATGGTCAAGCTTTTTAAAATTTGTATTTGATCACATCCTGCATTCTCAATTCTGGATAGCACCTCCCAGTTTAAAACTAAAAATAATATAACTTTTTGGATGCTTAAAAACTTTTAGTATCTTGCTTACAAGATTTCATTATTTTTTCCCTTCTAAGAACTATGTTCTTATGTCTTATGTTCTTTTCAGGTAACTTTAGTCTGACACTATATAAACTCCAGTATTCATCTGATGCTATAAATCTGAGAAACAGAATATAAGAATTGTTTTGTTCATTTTTTTAAATGTTGCAATAGCAGATGCATTATCAAAGAAGAAATAATTTGATTCCTTTAATTTCTCTGAAAACATGGGTATTTTGGTTTCTGCAGATAGTCCCTTCGTTCAGCAGATTTGTATTTTTTTCTTACTGTGTATAACACACTGTGGGGGTTCGGGGGGAGAGCTCTGTGGTTTACAAAGCCAGACCAGACAGTATGGTTCCAGCTTGGAATTTTCTCTAATTCCTCTGGGTAGCTTCTTCCTTCTACTACTGGAGCAATAGTTTAGATCATAGAAAGAGAGGCATAGTAATCTGTGTGTGTTTTGGAAAGATAATATATACAAGTTTTTTCCTCTTTAAGCGTTTTAAAATTAGAACTGATATTCATTTGTTGGAACAATGTAACTATTGTAGATCTGACTTACTGAACAATTTTTTATTTTTAATCTCCATGTTTATTGTCAACATGTACAAATGTAATTATGGTAAACATATACACATGTTAAATGTTTACTGTAACATTTTGCTCCCATAATTATTTTTTTAAGGAAATTAATATTGGTGAAATGTACCAGACAAATGGCTCTTTAATGGAGACTGCAACCTCCTAGTTATCCAAGCAGAAAACAGATGATGGCATCACAGACTTTATCTTCTAGTCGGTAGCAGTGTTGTTGTTCCACAATGACCAAAGCACACTTTAGGCTTTGACCATTACCTCCAAAAATAATAAGCCATCTTGGAAA
>NW_007733438.1:92450-93764 GCF_000696425.1 Galeopterus variegatus | reverse complement strand
TGACCAAAGCACACTTTAGGCTTTGACCATTACCTCCAAAAATAATAAGCCATCTTGGAAAGGGAAATATGCTGTGGTCTGACTGTGGTGGCTAGAGTCTTCATTTGAATATCTGAGATTGCAGTTTTTGTGATGTGAAATTTGACTCTCAAAAAATAGGTTGAAATCACCACTCAAAAAGTGAGCAAGCAAGCATCTGGTAAATCTGGAATGAATAGCCATATAGATATACCAGGGGAAAATGTGTGCATACAGCCCAAATTTGCCGTATAATTGTCACTTTTTCACTTTGCCATGTGTAACCTGACTGTTGAACGTAAAATTGTTCACACTCTTTAGGTTTTGGCTAGCCTGAGTTCATTTGAATTCCTTCCTTCGAAGTAAGTTTCTCTATCCACTGCTGAATCTGTGATGAGAATCATAAAGCAATAACCAGTTGCCATAGTTATGTTTTACTTTCCCCCACAATAGCTTGAGATAAAGTGAAGAACATAGGCAGGTATTTTTCATGTTGTGTAAGTGGGCTCTGGCTGCCTTCAGTATTGTCTTGGCTATTGAGTCTTTTATTGCATAATAGTAGATTTATACTCTTCCTTTTATCTTATTAATAGTAAATCACCTTAGGATACATCCTGTATGATAGGCATAAAATGTTAAGGGTATATGTTGGCGTTTTCCAAGAAAAGGCCCCACCTTGTATGGAGGAAAAATAGTAACTATTGTTAACTTTTTTGTGTGTCTTTTGTTCCTTAATTGTTTTGATTGTATAGTATTTTTTACATACCAGTTAACTTAGGATGCACATAATATTTATGTGAATATAAGAATCTGTCACAATAGAAAAAAATAGGAATTACAGTTGGAGGACATGTTGGGGGATAAAAATGTGTAAACCTCGAATGTTTTATTCTCATCTTCACTATTTTTGCAGAAAAAGCTAAAATCACTGTTGTAATTACTATAAGTTTACTTATTTATACTTTTAAATTAGGCTTTTCATACTTATTTATTTATTTTTGGACATTTGTTCTTAATATTGTTTCTTAATGTGGAAACTGTGTGAGTATTTAAAAAATCAAATCTTTAAGATAATAGATATGTTTTTAAACATTCCCATATTAACAATAATTCTTTGAATTTTTGTTAGATTTTTTGACTTCAGACAACTCTTTAGCTTTAATGATATTTCTAAATTTCCATGTGACTTGTTAATAAAAACAGGAAAAATATTAAAGTAATGTCATAAAAATTATTTTTATTTTACTTTCTCATTTCTTGAGGAAAATAAGTAAAAATAAAACTTTATCACCAGAA
>NW_007733438.1:90137-90974 GCF_000696425.1 Galeopterus variegatus | reverse complement strand
ATATAGGATCTGAACCCGCGGCGGGAGCGTCGCTGCGCTCCCAGCACCGCACTCTCCTGAGCGCGCCACCGGGGCTGGCCCTAATGTGATAACATTAAAAATTTTGGAGCCGAACTGTGTTGGAGCCTGTGTTCATTCTCTAAGAACCTAAGTACTTTATGAAAACACACAAAAGTGGACAAATGTCTATTCATGTGGCATGGCAGCAGCGAGTCACCTTCAGTTAGCATGGTTGTGCGTGCAGTTCCAGTGCGATCACTACATGTTATGATGGTTCATAAGTGTGTTAAGATTTTTGCTCCAGTGTTTGTCTCCCAGTAGTTGAACCTAACTTAAAGAAAAAGACAGTTTTAAATTGTATTTATTAAACGTGTTTTCCCTTACATTTTATGCTGCTACTTTGCTAGTCTCATGAGCTTAGTGTTTGTGAGTAGGATGTAATTTGAAAATAAAATTTTAGAGTGTTGGCTGTTGGTGTTTTCTTTAAGGTTCATTTTTGATCTGTAGTAAATGGTACATTTATTGCTACCAGTGGGAGCAACAGACCCCTCACTAGTAAGGAATGACTTTTCCCAGATTTTTGCTCTCATAAAGTCACATACTGTAAACTTTATGTTTTGTGTTTACTCTGCATTATACTAATAATTTCAGTTGATGCAGGTGAGATAAATGTGGTTTTTCAGTTAATTCTAACTGGTTTAATAAATACACTTATGTCATTTGTGTAGCACCATTGCAAAATGGATATTCCATATGGCGAATTTTCCAGATGACTGAGGCTTATTTTATGACCCCCCCCCAAGATCATTTTTTTAAATTAATAGACTTCATTTTTTT
>NW_007733438.1:80923-89247 GCF_000696425.1 Galeopterus variegatus | reverse complement strand
AGGCTTATTTTATGACCCCCCCCCAAGATCATTTTTTTAAATTAATAGACTTCATTTTTTTAGACCAGTTTTAAGCTTACAGAAAATTTGAGCAGAAAGTATGGAATTCTTATATACTCCCTCACCTGCCCCCCCCCAGTTTACCTTTTTATTAACATTGTGCATTAGTGTAGTACATTTGTTTTGATGAACTGATATTGATCCATTTTTATCACTAAAGACCATAGTTTACATTAGAATTCACTCTGTTACAGTTTTATGGGTTTTGACAAAAGCGTAATGTCATATGTTCATCATTCCAATACCATACAGGATCGTTTGACTGCTCTAAAAATCTCTGTGCTCTACCTATTCCTCTGTCTCTCCTTCCAACCCCTGGCATCCACTGATCTTTTTACTATCTCTATAGTTTTGCTTTTTCCAGAATGGCATATGGTTGGAATTATATAGTATGTAGTCTTTTCAGACAGGTTTCTTTCACTTAGCAATATGCATTTAAGGTTCCTCCATGTCTTCCTGTGACTTGATAGCTCTTTTTTTTTTTTTAAGCACTGAATAACATTCCACTGTTTGGATGTACCACAGTTGTTTATCCATTCACCTACCGAAGGACATACTTTTGATTCCAAGTTTTAGCAATTACGAGTAAAGCTGCTAGAAACATTCATGTGCAGGTTTTTATGTGCATGGAAGTTTTCAAATCATTGAGTAAAAAAGTGTGATTGCTGGGACATATGGTAAGAGTACGTATAGTTTTATAAGAAACTACCAAAGTGGCATACCATTTTGCATTCCCACCAGCGATGAAGGAGAGTTCCTGTTGTTCCTCTTCCTCACCAGCATTTGGTGGTGTTGGTGTTTTGGATTTTGCCATTCTAATGAGTGTGTAGTTGTTTTAATTTACATTTCCCTAATGACAGATGATGTTGAGCATCTTTTCATATGCTTATCAATTTTCTATTAGTTTTGATTGAAACCTTGCTAAAATGTATTACAGTCGTTCCCGAGTTTGTAAACTAGAGAATTTGAACTTACCCTATTCTTTGTGATTCAGGATTGTCGTTTCAGGCATCAGTCGCTTGTTCTGTGCTACTCACAGCAGCTAGTGGAGGGATAGCAGGGCTTTTTTGCCTCTCACTGATGGGTTTTTGGTTTTGGTGTTTGGCTTTATAACACTTCTACTGGCCTTTGTCAGGCTGTCAGCCTTTCCTCCTCTTCCAATGTCTTACTTCCAGGCTTCAGTGAATGCAGTTAAACAGTTGTTAGGCTTGTTAGAATTAAGGGTAAATTCGTATAGCAGTTTGGGGATGAAGAGGGTTGAGGGGGTCCTTTCTTTGAGCTTTATTGCTTTGTGTCGTTTCTTTGAACCATCTATAGCCTTTTTAGCTTTATCATTGATTTCTAGAAGTGTTCAGGTAGAATAAATGTGAAGCAAATATTTATGCATAATTATATTGCCATGCACTTGTGTAATATTTGCAACTGGAAGGCACCTAGAAACAATTTCATTCCATTTACCCACCCACACACGCTTTTTTTTTCCTATGACCATTAATGAGGTGTTTATCTCTTGAAGGTTATAAAAGAATTAGGTGAGACAAAAATAGGAAATATTTTTGGCTAGAGTCTTCGCACTCTCCCTTCATTCCTCTCTATTTTCTCCAGTGCATGTGGCCAGGACTGCCTAGTGAGGTGACATGGCAACTGGCTCATATGGCAGAGCATGGTTCAGTGTTGGGGTGTCTGCCCAGAGAAGCCAGAAATTAACTGGAAACTCTGAGGGAAGATACAAGCATTGCCTGGTTCCTTCCCTTCCCAGCATCAGCTGTCACCTCCCTTATTGACAGGCAGACAGGCAGGGTGGGCTCAAGTCTCACCTGGCTGGTTCCGTCAACTCATGCTCAGGTGCTGAGGGTCTTCCCTCCCTCCTTAAATGGTGATTATCACAGTTGGCTGCACCTGACCCAGACAGACATGGAGCTTCACCTGGGCATTCCTCTTTCCTTCCTTACAGCCACTGCTCCTGTTACACCCAGAACAGGTGGGAAAGGGGTCAAGGATGAGAGCACAAGTGTTCATTGGCTACTTCCTATCCTCTTTATGACCAGAAAAGCTTAATGGTCAGCTCTTTCCAAGTTTAATTTCTCTTAATATCTTCTTAAGACCCTCCATGTAAGTTTTGAGAGGCTCACCAGCAACCTACAGCAGTCAAGGCTGAAATTGGGAGCAAATGACTTGGTCCAGTCCCCTCATAGATGAAGAGATGAACTCATGAAGATTTTAAAATGTGTTCAAGATCACAGTCTAACCTAGGAAATAGGACTTATATCTATTTCTGATCTTGAAGAATGCTGCAAATAAGGCTTAAAGAAAGCAAGTCAGACAGCAAAATATTTATTAGGGACCATTAAGACTGTGTAGCATGGTACTAATACAGACTTTCACCCAAGCTGATGATAGTTAAGAATAAGAAATACAAGATAAATTGACATTGTAGGATGGGAGCTAACATTTATAATGTGTACTTTGTGCTGGATACTTCTATTGTTTCATTAAATTCATACATTAGCTCTAAGGTGTATTTACTGTTATTTTTCTCCTGCAGAGGAACAAACTGAGACAGAGTGACTTGCCCTAGTTGCATGCCTCCTAAGAAATGAAAAAAGGATTGGAACCCAGGTCAGTTTAGTTCCAGAGCCGATTCCTTTGCTATATTCCCAGCTTACTCTCAACAGTGTTAAACACACCAAGAAAAGTACTGTATTCTTGAAATAAGTATGTCGCATTCACCTATTTTTCTGAGGTTATTATTAATCATTCTTTTATCCCTTTCCCTTAATGCTCCTTTACCAGGAGATTTTTTAGGTAGACTGCCATGATATGCTCATTTACAGTATTTATGTTAATAATGATAGGGAGAAATAGGAGGGCTTTTGTGTCGTGGGATTTAACTGAATTTGGGACTATTGCTGCCATTTGCTGTATCAGAGTGCAGCTCGTGTATACCTATTGTTTTTCCGGGTGAAACTTCATGAAATGATCTAACTGTTCTAAGACTTTCCATGAATTACATTTAGGTCACCAACTTAAGTGACATAGTACTGTACCACTTATTTTTATTACTAAGATTCCCAGCAGGTTCTGCTAACTGGATGATAGCTCCAGAGACCTTAGCTGGAAATATGGTTGTCATCAGTTACAAGGCACCGGGCTTAGAGTTCGTATTTGAAGCACTACCCCAGAGCTCAATTTAGTTCTGAATGTTCGGAATGTCTTTCAATTAGCACGTCTTAAATATTTTTTAAAGAAATAACCATGGTATGACTACTATATTCTAAACATAAACCCGAAACTGTAGTGTTAGTAATTATTATGTAATTAGAGATGAATGAATTGAGCTTAATTTGGGGTTTGTAAAATACCTCAAGCAATTTTTCAAACATTTTGAAATATATTTCGTAACATTTCTCAAACATACTTTACCAAACATATTTCCTCTAATTTTAAAACTTTTTTTATTTTAAGGGAAATTTAAATCATTTGCACTTAACTCATCAAAGTTGTTTTTTTAAGAACTATTTTGTTTCCAAGAAGCCTTAGGAACCCTTCCATGAATTGTCATCCATTAAAAAATCCTTTTCCCCAGTTGAAACTTATTTTCCCCAAAGATAAATAAATGTGGGTGAAATGTTTTCAGTTTATAATACAGAGCCCACATTTCAAAATCTAAGCTGGTTCTGAATTTAGGATAATAAATTATTCTTCCTTTACTGTAAGAACTCACTTCCTTTGTTGCTCTTCAAAGCCCTGCACAGGACTTATATTAACTGTGTGCTCCCTTGAAAACACAAGAGCATTTTCTTGACTGTCTTCCCAAATCCATAGCAAAGGTGATAAAGGTGGGTTGATCAAACATGTCAAACTAAGTCAGCTAGTTATTGGGGATCTTTTCATGTATGCTAAATGCTGAATATATACACATATTCACACATTCATATATACATGTAAAAATACTCATTTAAATTCTTATAGGTTAACTTTTTACCTGTACTTACAAATTTTAACAAGACAGTGTATTCTGGATTAAATTAATAATTTATTGTGAAGTGACTATAATTGTTCTCATCTCTCTTTAGAGATGTTTTTCACTTGAGGTTTATTAGTTCAACAGGTTTTTGTTGCCTAGCAGTAGGTTTTTGAGAACAGCTTTTGGGTAGTTTTAATTGAACAGGTTGGTTGTATGAAATATTCTTAGAAAAATTAAGGTCATTGCAGTGAAGGTAAAAGAAAATATACTGACAACTAATTGGACAGAATGTCATAAACCACAGCGACACTGGAAAAGATTTGCAGAAATAGCAAAAGAATGGAGTTTACTCAAGGCAGCTAGAAACTGCATTCAGAAATATTCATGTTAAAGGCATCATTATTGTCAGTTCTAATTAGGAAATTGTGTAAAATACATACAAGGGTCTTCAAAAAGTTCATGGAAAGATTTGTATTATCTTTTAATTCCAATTTTCCACGAATTGTTTTAAGTACTCTCATTTGCTAATCACAAAAGATAACCTCTTCATTCTCTACTTTTAATGGGAACTGTTTCAATTTTTCTCTGAATTCTTTAGTATGTGATTATTAGACAATAAAAACTTTTCTGTGCGTTTTAAATGTATTTTATTAGTTTTTGCTATAAATGAACTCTTAGTATTTTAGGAAAAGCTTTTATGATAGATAAATTCCTTTTAAGAATTAACACTTAAAATTTTCTTTATTCAACCCAAAATGAAAAACCTCTTGCATTAGAGATTTACCTTTTACTTTGTATTTTTTCCATACAGTAATTATTTTACTTTACAAAAGAAATATACTTATAAAATTATAAACGTTTTAAAAAGCAATATTTGTAGAAGTCAAGTCAGTGTTTGTCCTTACTCTGTCTTCCAAAAGCCCTTGGCCTAAGAATCAGTCATGGCTCCTGATCCTGTTTCATTTGACCCAAAGGGCGGGATTGTGCTGGTTACTGATGTGCTAACTTAGGACAGTGCTCGCCACACTTCTTTGACAGTGCCTCTCCAGCATGTTTGTGAGTTACACACTATTACTATATTGATAATTTTAGAATATTTGTAATTTATAGTAGTATTTATATGTCATTTATAGGAATGTTCACAAAACAGAGAAATTTTAAAGACTAAACATAAAAACACTGAAAAGTAATTTTATTTGTACAAAATCCTTCCAAAAGTTGTGAATAATATTTGTATGGAGAGCCATGAGATTATATATGCTTTATTATTATTTTTTTTAATCTTGGGATAACTGTTTAAGGACTGTGATTTAGTTTATTTCATTGCTTAGTTCTGGTGACTGTTATAGCTGAAAATGTCACTTGACAAAGGAGTGTAGAACCAGGTGGAAGAAACAAATTATTGGCTACAATTATAAGTCATGAGCTATGTTTTTTTTAATAATGTCCACTAATTATGCAGAAGTTTTTGTTAATGTTGGCTGTTAAATTTGCATCTTCCTTGATGTCAGTGAGTTCTTGGAAATTAATTAGAAGGTTGCATTTTAAAATTAATAGTTCAAAACTCACTGAACCTCTTCATTTGGAAGATTTTTAAATAAACAGGAAAAGTGTTCTAAGTTGCACATATTAGAGTTTTTAATAAGAGACTCAGTGTGCTTAGCAACAAAATCATGTAACAATGAAAACATTTCCCAACATCAATTTTCTCCACATAATATGGATTTCTTTCAAATAATAGTTATTTTCTCATGCATTTTTTTTAACTACTCAGTATACATTGTAGTTGATTTTCATGACCCTTTACCCGTTCCTCTTTCCCTGCTCCCTCTCTCGCCTCCCCCCCACATCATATCTGTTCACTTGTCTTAACAAGTTCAAGGAATTGTTGATTATTGTGTCTTCTTCTCCCCCCTTATTTGTTTGTGTGTTTATTTATTTTTAGCTCACACAAATAAGTGAGAATGTGGTTATTTCTCTTTCTGTGCCTGACTTGTCTCACGTAATATAATTTTCTCTAAGTTCATCCATATTGTTGCGAATGGTAGTATTTCATTCTTTTTTATAGCAGAGCATTTTAAAAAGAATGAAGTTGTAGATAATTGAGAGTAAGCATGTCATTTTACATAGATAGGTGTAGTTAGTGTGTGTGTATATATGCACACATACACAGCAAAAGTTTAATAAAATAATTTTCGCCCTTATTACATGTAATACCACTCCAGTATTTTATTTTTTTATTTTTTCCTTTTTGTCTTTTTTCGTGACCGGCAACAGGATCGCAACCCTCAGTGTTGCGCCCGCACCGCGCTGAACCAGTGAGCGGACCGGTCTCCATATGGGATCCGAACCCTCAGCGGCGCCCGCCGCACTCCCAAGCGCCGCACTCTCCGAGTGCGCCACCGGGCCGGCCCACCACTCCAGTATTTTCTAATTGGTTCCATTTTGTGAGATTTTTGGACCTGACCCAGGAAGTCGATTTCATTACATGTAGTGGCTGGCAACTTGCAATCAAAAAAGCCCCTCCTGAACCGAAGGCCCTGGGTGCAGCCCTGGCCCTCTTGGCACGTCTGTGCTGATTATAGTTACTTAGTGACCCATTTTAGAAGTGGACTGGTGAGTAGCAGTAGCCTATGCATTGTTTCCTGAGCACCCAGGGGCCTGTCCTTCACCATGCTGTTCCTGACAGGTCTTTGAGAGTCTATTTATCGCTTGAACCTGGCTGTCAAGTTCTCAAGGTCAGGCACTTGGCGTTTGCCTCTGTCCTCTGCATCCTTGACCCTCATATGCCCAGGAATTCCAGCTGTTCAACTCCCTGATTGTTTTCCTGATTTTGCTTGGTCTAGACATGATAGACCTTGGATAACTTAGGACAAGCTTAATTCCTGTTGAGTTTTCATTTCTCCTCAGTCTTAAAACAATTCCTGACTTCCAGATATGATATGAATATGTCAGTGATCCCCGTGCCAATGTTCATAACGGTTTCTCCAACTTCTGTTAGAAAGGTGCCCCGGGGAGGGACCAGGTCACTGTGATCCTTGTACTAGGGTGAGAAGTTTAGACAGCTATTGTCTCCCTAAGGCTGCACAGCTGCTTGCTGACCCCTCCTTGTTCATGGAGGAGGAATAGAGCTCTTCGGTTACATGGGACTGGAACTGTTCCAGGGAGGACCAGGAGAAGAGCAGAGACTCTTGGTTACTAACAGGCAAGTGTTAGGTGTGAGAGTCAGAGTGGAAGGAAGAACCGAGGAAGGAGGGTGTGGAGTTTTCAAAGGAAAGGAATCCTAGAGTTTTCTGCTGTGACTGAGTGAAGAAGATTGACAGAGCCACAATTGTTGGTCTTGTTTGGACTGTGACTCCTCTGGCCAGAGTGTCATTCCTGCTCATTCTAATAGATACTTATTAGCTGTTTAAAACAAAGCACCTGTAGTTGGATCATGAGAGGCATTCATTTTGGTATTGTGAGAACTTCGACTCTGGATTCTACCCCCAGCTCCACTACTTCCAAGCTGTGGAACTTTGGGCAAGTTACTTATCCTCTCTGAGCCTGTGTTCTCTCAACTTAAAATGGAGATATAATAGTACTTTACTTACAGGACTGGTGGGAAGGTTAAATGAGATATTGAATTTAAAGTGCTTATCAGTTTCTGGCACCATAATAAACCCACAATAAATGTTAGCTGCAACGGTGTGCTAGGGCTGGTGCATACCAAGCTTTCCCAGAAGCAATTGTTGAATATTAAGGAATGTCGCAAGCCTTTTAACCATTGATAGGATGAAATTAGCCATGGTGAGAGTAGTTACACCATGGAAATCTGCAAACACTACACCAGTCAGGGCTTTCTCCATCTCCAGCCCCCTTGGAGAGCTAGTTTACCAGATATCATTGGTTAGCTATTTTTATTTTGTGAGGTTTTTCCCCCCTGCAGATAAGCTCTGGATGCCTAACTTCTCTGTCACTCCTGAAACAAGTGGATGCAGTGGTGAACACTACTCCCAACTCTTGCCGGTCACACTGAATGGGGTCAGTTTGGCTTTCAGTGAGCCATTTTTGACCGAGGGAGTGAATGGCTGTGTTGGGATATGCCAAAATGAGGGGCCACTCTCTTCTCTGGACCAGACGATACTCTGGTACTTTTATTGCACTGTTACAGAAATCTTAAGATACCAGAAGTAGATCGCAGTGTTCCACTTCCCCCTGACACATAAATCTGAACTATATCTAGGCAATACCCACACTGTTTTCAGCCTTTTGCCAAAGGTGGGATTCTGTCTTTTTTTTTTTTTTTTTTTTTTTT
>NW_007733438.1:77030-79942 GCF_000696425.1 Galeopterus variegatus | reverse complement strand
AAAGCAAGCATAATTTCTCAATGAAAAGGCACTTTAGATAGGGAATTTACAAACATTACACATGCTTTCCCTGTTGCAAATATAATACATATCTTCTAGAAAGAGTTACACAGATCTTGCTTGATCTAAAGCCACGATTTGTTAGTACCATTTCCCTTTCACAAGGAAAAAGAAGCACTATGTGATGTCAGAGAGTCTCAGCTTCCATAAAGGGGATTTTCTCAAGGTTTTCCCTAAGAAAGTTTTCTGTGTACTCTGTAGGGGATTACATACGGAGGGGGTCTGGAAGGTTTAGTCAGGACTTAATTTTCCATCTATTCTAATTTGAATCTTATACAAATACTTATTAATGTAGATCTATTTATTCAAAGCTACATAAAATCAGTTCAACTTAATGCCCGGTAGATTTGAGGCCCAACCCCTGCCCTCAGGGAACACATGTCCTGGTAGAGAAAGCCATGAAACAAGCAGTCGTAGAGTACCATATGCGGTAATAAGTTAGCATGCAGCTGAGAAATGGTCTGGAGGAGGACAAAGGAGTCTCCACAGAGGAGGAGGTGATGTTGGGCGTGTTCTGAAGCAAGCAGAGGAGTTTAGCAGGTGGCAAGGAGGGGAGTACTTATCCAGGCATACGTAACAGTTGCCACCTTCCTGGTAACTTGTATTAGAGTTGCGTTTTCCTCTTATTAGAGTGAGTTCTTTGACACAGCTGTTACTTCACTAGATGGCGAGCTCTGTGAGGGCAGGGAGCATTGTCTCATCACCACCACCACCACCCCCTACAGGGTTTTGCAGGTTGTGGGCGCTCAGTCCCCAGTGGGCAATGAGAATCTAATCGGACAAGGTCTGCCTTCTTCTTGTGACCCTGTAAGCAAATTAGTTCTGAAGAACACTGACATTAAGGAACATATTCACTGCATGATGATAGTAAAGCTGAGATTTGGAATCAGCTCCTAAGCAGAAAGCCAGAGCAAAATCCAATGTCTAGTCTGGATATACAAAACTTCATTTTTATGTAGCTTAAAGGTACCTTATTGTGATTACTGGTTGTTGAGTTGACAAACTATTTTGCCTGCTTTCCCAAGAGGAAAAGCGTCTGCCCTGGCCACAGCAGTCTCTTTCCCTGCAGCCATGCAGGCATGGCAATAATGTCCCTCAGTGGCTCAATTTTTATGTGCCACGGATGATGATGCAGGTCTATAGTCACAATGGTTTTTTTAGCGCTATGAAATTCCCCACCATTTTTCCAGGTCCGCATGTAGTCTGTTAGCCCATCTGACTTGTCTATGGGGTAGAATTTTTTCCACTTGTGAATCAAGCCCACTTTGAAAATCAAAAGGCGCTTCCTAATTTGCAGTTGTATATTAAATTCACGCATTTCAGATTGGATTTCACACGATCTATTTTGTATCACTCACACTTAATAGTAATTTCTTTTGGTTATTGCCCTCAGGCTATATAAGAATGAAAAAATAGATTTGAGCTCTTTATTTTGACTGCATTCACAGATTGTAAATCTAATTAGTTCTGAGAGTTTTTTTTCTTTTAAAGTAACATACACATTGCTCTCTGAACAAAAACTGCTAAGTAGGGGCAGGTTTGCCTTATAACCATGTTCCTCTTACCTAAATTATCCTGTCAATTCACTTGGAAAGTGTATTTGTTTTTTCTGTCCTAATTCGCTGTATCAGATTGATGTGTGCCACTAATAGATAAGGTATCCTCCTGTGAAATGCTGAGGAAAATCATGTCCAGGGTAGGTAATGCAGTAAGATGCATCTATTCTAGAGCTGGAGGGGACCTTACAGATCGTTCACTGAATCCAGTGTTTCTCAGACCGAACTAGAGAGTCCATTTGTTCTATAAGAAATTTTTATTTTTATTTTAATGTTTTTAATTTTTTTATTGGTTATGGATATTCATGAGATACAAAGCTGATTGTCACCCCTTGTGCCCATGATGTGACGGCCAGATTCATACTGGGAGCATACCCCTTACCACAAATTGCATTCGTACCCTGTGTTCCCTGCCCAGTTATCCCCAACCTCCCTCTCCCTTCTCCTTTCCCCGCCACTCCACTTTGTAGCCCAAGAAATGTTCTCTCCCTCTGCAAGTCCAATGCACTACCGTAGTCTTTCTTTCCTTCCTTTTTTCTCTCTTAGCTCCCACATATGAGTGAGTACATGTGATATTTATCCCTGTATCCTTTGCTTATTTCACTCAACATAAGTTTCTCCAGGCTTATTCATGTTGTTGCAAATGGGAGTATTTCATTCTTTTTTACGACAGAGTAGTATTCCATGGTGTGTATATACCACAGTTTTCTTATCTAATCCATCAATGGACATTTAGGTTGGTTCCACGTCTTGGCTATTGTAAACAGAGCTATGACGAACATGGGAGTGCAGGTGTCCCTTCAACATGATAATTTCCATTCCTCTGGGTATATACCCAGAAGTGGGATTGCTGGATCATATGGAAGATCTATCTGTAGTTGTTTGGGAAACCTCCATACTGTTTTCCATAGTGGTTGTACTAATTTACAGTCCCACCAACAGTGTCGGAGTGTTCCCTTCTCTCCACACCCTCGCCAGCATTTGTTACTCACCGTCTTTTTTTTTTTTTTTCCTATTTGTCTTTTTTACTGACCGGTAACGGGATTGCAACCCTCAGTGTCGTGCCCGCACCACGCTCAGCCGGTGAGCGGGAACTGGTCTCCACATGGGATCCAAACCCTCGGCGGGAGTGCCGCTGCGCTCCCAAGCGGCTCACTCTCCAGTGCGCTACCGGGCCAGCCCATTCACCGTCTTTTTGATTATAACCAGTCTAACTGGGGTGAGTGCTATTTCAGTGTAGTTTTAATTTGCATTTCCCTGATAACTAGTGATGTTGAGCATTTTTTCATGTACCTG
>NW_007733438.1:75771-76901 GCF_000696425.1 Galeopterus variegatus | reverse complement strand
GAACCGGTCTCCACATGGGATCCAAACCCTCGGCGGGAGCGCCGCTGTGCTCCCAAGCGGCTCACTCTCCAGTGCGCTACTGGGCCGGCCCATTCACCGTCTTTTTGATTATAACCAATCTAACTGGGGTGAGGTGCTATCTCAGTGTAGTTTTAATTTGCATTTCCCTGATAACTAGTGATGTTGACCATTTTTTCATGTACCTGTTGGCCATATGTATGTCTTCCTTTGAAAAATGTCTATTCAGCTCCTTTGCCCATTTTTTAATTGGGTTTTTTGTTTTTTTACTGTATATTTGCTTGAGTTCCTTGTATATTATGGATTTTAATCCCTTGTCGGGTGCATAGTTAGCAAAAATTTTCTCCCACTCTGTAGGTTGTCATTTCACTCTGTTGATTTTTTCCTTTGCTGTGCAGAACCTTTTTAGTTTGATATAGTCCCATTTGTTTATTTTTTCTTTTACTGCTTGTGCTTTCAGGCTCATGTTCATAAAGTCTTTGCCCAGATGTAGTTGCTGAAGTGTTTCACCTATATTTTACCTTAGTAATGTTACAATTTCAGGTCTTATACTTTAGTCTTTAATCCATTTTGAATTGATTATAGTGTATGGTGAGAGGTGCATACCTACTTTCATTCTTCTGCATATGGATATCCAGTTTCCCAGCACCACTTGTTGAAGAGGCANGAACCGGTCTGTATGTGGGATCCGAACCCTCGGCGGGAGCGCCACCACACTCCCAAGCGGCCCACTGTAGAAGTGCACCACCGGGCCGGCCCCAAAGGTGGGATTCTTTAATGGTCCAAAAGGTTCTGGACCCCACAAATGGCACGCCTTACCTGGTGGTCGTGGTAGATGCGGGCACACAGGAGTATTTTGCCGAGTGCTTTTGAGAACGTATTTGGCTACTTTTCTAGCAAAGGTGGAAGAGGCAAGAGGAAAAGGGGTTCTGTTCTTATTTCCCTTAGTACCTTTCTGAAACCAAGAAATGGGGATTGGTGGTAGCACTCAGAATTCTCTTGCCTCATTTAGCACACCAAGGGTCAAATGTCTATTTCCAATAGAAACAAAAAAGCAAGCATAATTTCTCAATGAAAAGGCACTTTAGATAGGGAATTTACAAACATTACAC
>NW_007733438.1:47578-72170 GCF_000696425.1 Galeopterus variegatus | reverse complement strand
TGATATAAGAATAGCTACTCCTGCTTGTTTTTGGTTTCTATTTGCATCGTATATCTTTTTTTTCATCCCTTCACTTTTAGTCTGTGTGTGTTTCTTTATGTGAGGTGGGTCTCTTGAAGACAGCATATACTCTGGTCTAGCTTTTTAATCCAATCAGTCAATCTGTGTCTTTTGAATGGGGAGTTTAATCCATTCACATTTAGGGTGGTTATTGACAGATATTGTTTAATTCCTGTCATTTAATTGTTTTTTGTTTAGATGTTTTAAATATCTTTTGATCCTTACTTCCCCTTTTATTTCTCTTCTTCAATGTTAGTTGGATTTTTGAGGTGGCATGATTTAGCTTCTTGCTCTTTCTATGAGAAATTTTTAAATATTATGTTTTCATTTAGGGGAACAACCAAAAATATTTAAGCACAATCTGGCCTATGAGGTTGACCTTTCTGAATTTAGAACTAATGTGATTTTTCCAAGGTCATGTGACTTGGCTCCAGGGATAAGATCAAAATCTGCAGACCTAGAGGGATTCAGCAATTAGGGAGTGGCCTGGGGCCTCTAGAAGATGAGTACAGGGTCCCTCTTCACCAAATTGGACTCCTATTAGAGGTACTGTGTGCAGCCTTGTAACACCAAGGTCACAGGTTTGGATCCCTGTTCTGGCCAGCTGCCAAAAAAAAAAAAAAAAAGAAAAGAAAAATGGTGAATTGAGGGCATGGCCATGGTAGCTGTATCACGCTGGCCCCAAATTCCTGTGGGATGGAGCTGGCACGAGCTACTACATATTTGAATAGTTGTGCATCTCCAGTGTCCACAGCACTCTCAGAATTACAAGGCCTCTGCTGCCAGGAGCTCCTATTCTAAGGGCACATGTGAGTCAAGCCATCCATTCTGTGTATTGTTCATATATGCCTAGTGCAGGGTGATGGATCAGTCAGCTTTCTCTAGGTGAGACTGAGGTAATGAAATAAGCCCAAAATTTCAGTGGCTTGCAGTTACAAAGGTATATTTCTTGTTTACATATGCATGAATATATTTAAAAAGTCCCCTGCTGTTGTGCCTTGACTATGATTCTGCTCTGTGCACTGTCTCATTTTGAGATCCACAGTCCACAGTGCCTTCAATAGCCTCTAGTCTCATGGCATAAGGAAACGAGCAAGAAGGCTCAGAAACATTCAAGGCCTCTTAAAACTTCTCTTCAGATGTGGCATGTTTCACTTCTGCTCATGTCCCATTGGCCAAAACAAATCATATGGCCAAACCCATTGTCACTGGAACAGGGAAATACTGTTTTCTCTGCATGGCTTCACATGGCAGGGGGTGGAGATGTACAGTCCTCTTCCAGGGGGAGGTTGAATAACTGGGAACAGTAGTGCCCTCTGCTGCAGGTGCTGTCTGTCCACCCATGCACCTCGCAGCCAGCCACTCACCGCTGTGGCTGGCTGGGTAAACAGTTTGACTTTTTGTTTTTAATGTTTATTTTTTAATTTGGATGCTTTACAATTGGAAAGTCAGAAAGCTTTAGAGCTGGGTAGACATTTGGATATCTTATCTAATGCTCTTGATTTTGTAGTAAGGAACGGAGGCCTAGTGAAGTGACTGGCCCAAGACCACGCAGTAGGACTTTGCTACAGTGCTTTCTTCACAACATCAACTTGGGAAATCGTTAGAGAAGTCCACAGTGCCTTCAATAGCCTCTAGTCTCATGGCATAAGGAAACGAGCAAGAAGGCTCAGAAACATTCAAGGCCTCTTAAAACTTCTCTTCAGATGTGGCATGTTTCACTTCTGCTCATGTCCCATTGGCCAAAACAAATCATATGGCCAAACCCATTGTCACTGGAACAGGGAAATACTGTTTTCTCTGCATGGCTTCACATGGCAGGGGGTGGAGATGTACAGTCCTCTTCCAGGGGGAGGTTGAATAACTGGGAACAGTAGTGCCCTCTGCTGCAGGTGCTGTCTGTCCACCCATGCACCTCGCAGCCAGCCACTCACCGCTGTGGCTGGCTGGGTAAACAGTTTGACTTTTTGTTTTTAATGTTTATTTTTTAATTTGGATGCTTTACAATTGGAAAGTCAGAAAGCTTTAGAGCTGGGTAGACATTTGGATATCTTATCTAATGCTCTTGATTTTGTAGTAAGGAACGGAGGCCTAGTGAAGTGACTGGCCCAAGACCACGCAGTAGGACTTTGCTACAGTGCTTTCTTCACAACATCAACTTGGGAAATCGTTAGAGAAGGATTGTTACTTTGCTAATTGTAAAATAAAATGAGATATTGTTCCTGAAATCCTTCCACTTCAGGGAGACAGCAAAATAAAACAACCTGAGGGGTCAGTTTTAGAATGAAAACTAGCTCATTTTCCTATCAGTTTTTTTCCCAGCCATGTTTATATATATTACAGAGAATTTTTTAAAATGTAATATGTAGCATCAATAGAGCACAAGCAGTTGTTTAGTATTTTAATAAGTCACAGTTCCTGCCAAGGCAAATTGCATCTCTATTTTATAAATAGTCTGCACCCTGTGCTGATTTGATTTAAAATATAACCTGCATGTAGTGCTTGATGTGTTTCCTTTCAGTCTTTGTGTGGGGGAACAGTAGGTGGATGACCCTTAATATTGGAGACATTCAACTGGGTGAGAGCTATTCAGTGGGCTTCTAATGTTCTCATGGTACTCAACTGATAAGGAATAACAAAGCCCAGTACTGCCTGTGTGAAATGTGGATAACCTTTATTCAGTCACTGACTTTCCCAGCACCCCACTTCTGCTCTTCGGAGATTTCAAATTCTAAGGTCAATGACCACTGAAAAAGTAATAAATAAATGGAAGATACTGGAAGAGTTCCCAGGTAGAGTCCTGAGGTTGGTAGAAAATAGAAAGAGACAAAATAGGAGCTGCCACTGATTTGGGGGGAGGGTGGGCTTATTGCATGAGAGGCTTCCAGATAAAATTAAAAAAGAAAATGAACGGAATGATTGCTGATGTGCCCCAGCAAGGCTGTAATGCACAGTGTAGTCCTTTTCTCTGAGGGAAGCTCATGGGCAAGCAGCTACTGATGAGTGACTACACAAGTCTTCACAATCCTGTTGCACGTCCTAAAGTCTCTTACACCTGTGACCAGTGTCATTTAAATATGTGTTTACTTTTGGGCCGACCCGTGGCGCGCTCGGGTGAGTGCAGTGCTGGGAGCGCAGTGGCGCTCCCGCCGCAGGTTTGAATCCTATATAGGGATGGCCGGTGCGCTCACTGGCTGAGCGCGGTGAGGGCAACACCAAGCCGAGGGTTGCAATCCCGTTACCGGTCACACACACATACACACAAAAAAAATATATATGTGTTTACTTTTGTCAGTGTCTTAGACAACATATGTTCCCAAAGTATGGATTTCCTGTAAAGTTGCCAGCCTGGTTGGGGTTAAGTGGCACACATTGGCAGTGTTCTAGGGTAGGGAGAGCACTGCTCCCTGGACGCGCACACGGCTTCCTTTAGCTTACAGCCGTGAAAACAGAGAGGAGTTACAAGGAAATACACAGGAAAGAAAGAAAAAGAGGAGGAGGACACACCTAAAAGGAGTTCATTGAAACTTCTTTGGCATCTAGGGACTGGAAGCAAAATTAGTCCGACTAAATTTTGAAAAGGTCTCTTTCTGTTTTTCCACTTCCTTTCACCTGGAGGGGCAGAAAAATTCTGCCTCATCCTATTAGGGTCCCTGCTGGCTTTGAGAATTAAATTGACATAACATAGATTAACAGGAGAAAAGTGTGATGCAAGTTTTACGTGGCAGGTGAATCTCATATAGAAATAAGGACCTGAAGAAGCAGTTAGAGTCAGTTACTTACGTACTGAATTGGACAAAGAATAGTAAACTGAGAATGTGATAAGGCAAAGGGACTTGGGCCAGGGTAGTTAACTGGGTAGAGAAATGACTAGGAAGTTTAGGGTTAGTTAAACAAGGCTTGTTTGTACAGAATTTCTTTAGCCTCAACTTTCTCATCCTTGGCAATAAGGAAGTTGTATCTTTGTAGTATAGGAAGGGTGTTTTTCACGTAGCAAATTCATTTTCTGCTTTTAAGAAGCAGCATGAAGGTCAAAGTGATCTTCTTGTACCTTCTGTTTTTCAAGTGTCTTTACTTTTAGTAATCGATGTGCCAGAATAGCATATTTTAACCCCTTCAATATCTTAAAACGTCTCCTGTCATCAAGTGCCCAGTTCAGTTGGTTTTCCAAAGCCTCGTGTTGTGACAACCCCTTCGGCCTGCTACATGTCATGTCAAATAATGTCCCCGCCCACTGTGTCAGTCAGAACGTCTTTTCCCTGAGGAAGGGTGTTAGGAAAGCGATCTGACTAAGCTGTGCTGTGCACACTGAAGTCCGAGCACTGTGTGTGTCCTACCTGTTCATTTTGCCTTCCCCAATCTTTCTTCTCTCTCTGGCTGTAATTTCTGATTATCTCTGGATACAGAATCTGTACACATAATGGTTCTCAACCAGGGTGATTATCAGGACCACTTGGGGAGATGTTAAAAATACACATGCCTAAACCCCCTTCCTTGAGATTCTGATTTGGTAGGTTTTGGAGGGTCTGAATTCTTAAAAAGCTTCTTAGGTGATTTGAATCAACATCTCTGGTGGAAAAGTCTTGCATGGGAAAGTCTGCTTTCCTCTTGTTGCTTGCCTTAATAGATGGAGGCACTTACCTTTACATTAGTTTCTTAATAATACAGTGTATTAGAATCAGCTTCCCAGGAAGCAATTCTTTAATTTCTTTTCTCTTGGAAGATTGAACAAGTATTCTTAGACTCTGTTCTCCTGCCCAAATTCCTAACTTGCAAATTCATGCACCTCCAGGCATTGGAAACACTTGGATGAAGATACACTGTAATCCTTGGAACTGCTTGGTTTAAAGAAGGGCAGAAGTCACCCCTGAACCTGATCTTACAGATGGCTTAATTCCCTCCCTCACATCCTTTCTTCCTTCTTTTAGGATGTCTCTTTACCCAGTTCACATCCCAGGTATTTTTTAACTGTGTAAGGAAATTATTTCAATTATTGTGAATGTCTTATTATTCCTATTTAATTACCATACAGCACTGTTATGACTGTGCATATCATTAAAATGTATTAGATTCACATTATTGGAAAGTTTATCTAATGCTGTCACTGAACTCTGTTTATGTGTTGCTCTGATACCACATCCGTCTGCTCACAAATTTTAAAAAAAGGTGGGGGGATAATTGGTAACATTTCACTTGCTCGACAGTTTGGCACCATGCAGCAGGGCCCAAGTGTAAACAAAAGGCCTGAGTTTACTACCAGCATGGCCAGAACCAGATAGTTGGGTAGTCTCCCTTCACTTCACATTTTGACTTTCAAAGCAACTGCCATCTCCCCAGCCTTCTTCCAGGGTAGGTGTGTGTGTGTGTTTGTGTGTATGTGTGTCTTTGGGGATGGAAGAAGGGTCTTTGCCAAGGCATTTGATAACATCTCTAATGATGTCCACAATGTCCTTGTGGACACAGTGGAGAAATGCAACCTGGTTGACAGTCGTGTGGGTTCTTGACTGGTGAATGACTACATCAAAGGATGTTAATTAATGGGTCTATTCTGGACTAGAAAGAAGTCTTCAATTTCATTCTATATGGCCTTGTACTTGACCCTCTTCTCCAAGTGTTTTATTATTTTTTTTTTCTTTTTGTCTTTTTCTTGACCAGTAAGGGGATCGCAACCCTTGGTGTGGTGTCGCCCACACCTCGCTCAGCCAGTGAGCGCACCGGCCATTCCTATATAGGATCCGAACCCGTGGCGGGAGCGTCACTGAGCTCCCAGCGCCGCACTCTCCCGAGTGCGCCACGGGCTCGGCCCCAAGTGTTTTAATTGAAGGTGAAAAGGTGGAGATGTCAGATTTCTAAATGACCCAAGCTGGAGAAGGACAGATTATGTTTAATTTATTAAAATAACATTTAAAAAGAGCTCAGTAGGATGGAAGGGAGAGTTGAAATGAGCAGAATGAAATGTAAAGAAATGAAGTGAGGTAGGAACAGATGTAAAGTCCCACACTTATCCATTGCCTGCAGGGAGACCTGGTATAACAGTGCTATACGACAAACGCCTGCTCCAGTGTGTGTCACTGAGGGATTCCAGCTTCCCAGAAATTGGTCGTGAGGGTCCCAGAGGACCTTTAGGCAGGTCAGTGGATCTGGGGTCTCTTGAGGGCTCTAGTCATCTAAAAGGTGAGTGAGAGGAACCTTTGAACCCTCACGCCCACCCAGTAATCCATCATTCACAGCATTTTGTACCTCTCCTGAGTCTAGCAGTTACGACAGATTATTTGTGCATCTTTCTTGGATCCTAAGCCATAAAATCCTCTAGGATAAAGAGCATGTTTTACCCCTTCCAAGTTCCCAGGGCCATAGTGCCTGCACGAGCACAGAACAGGGAGTCCCTGCAGGCAGGAATTGTCTACTTCGTTTTGTTCACTGTTGTATCCACGAGACTTAGAACAATGCTTGGCACAAGTAGATCTCAATACACGTCTGTCGAAAGAGTCAGTGACATGTACAGATGCCCAATAAATCTTAGCTATTCATTCTGAATGTGGTGTGGCATGTCCTGTTAATAAGTCACTACTTGGCTATTCTAAAGGCCACGTCTGTCGAAAGAGTCAGTGACATGTACAGATGCCCAATAAATCTTAGCTATTCATTCTCAATGTGGTGTGGCATGTCCTGTTAATAAGTCACTACTTGGCTATTCTAAAGGTTTTAGAAACCTCACATCCTTTTTCTTTCTTTTGCTGCTCAGTTCTTAGTCTGTTCCCATTTCTGATTATAGTGTGGGTTTAGTCAGAAAAGCCGACATAGGACAAAAAAAAGTTTGGTAATCCCTTGTAAAGACATACTCCATATGTAATGACTCATCTCCCATTAGCAGGGAGTTAGTGCACAGGCTGAAGTCAGGTGGATCTGGGTTCAGGTTCTGACTTGGACAGAGATTCATGACTGGGAAAAATCTCATTTTCTTGAAGCTTTGGTTTTCTCACAAATGTGGATAAAACACATATCCAAAGTATAGATGTGGTATGTATAACACAAAGTACAGGCTTAATAAATGTCACTATTATTATTTCACCAGGGCATTGGCTCCAATAAGAGCCATGAGTACAGGGGGCAAAAACCCTAGGAAGAATCAAGGAAAAAGGCATTGGAATGGGCTGAAGGCTTGCCTTCAAAGGCTTGATTCTTTTGTATGTCAAAGCGCCTGCTCCCATTAGACAAGTAAGCTCCTCAGAGGGGGGAAACGGAGGACCTGCATTGCTGAGGGAGCTCTGGTCTCCATGGTAACAGCACATTAGATTCTGATGCAGGCACACCTGGTATTCTCAGGTTGCTCCACCATATGGCACTTCATATATTTCATCAGGGAAAAAAACCCACCTTGACCTCCCTGCTACTGCACACAAACTCACAAGCACATGCACACACATGCCCCCCAGCACCCTCTCTGTCTAATCCACAGCCACTGACGTTGCTCCACCATATGGCACTTCATATATTTCATCAGGGAAAAAAACCCACCTTGACCTCCCCGCTACTGCACACAAACTCACAAGCACATGCACACACATGCCCCCCAGCACCCTCTCTGTCTAATCCACAGCCACTGATGTAGTATAAGTCTCCGTCACAGAGATTGGAAACACAGTTCCGAAAGCCATTCAATCAAGCAAAGGGCCAGAACAGTTATTCTTGCTTCAAAGTGTTGCCCAGAAGAGAGGTACTTGACAATACATTGGCAACGTGCTTTTTCTATGAGACTGATGTAGAGCTGGGTGATCCCCACCCAGGCTTGTTGATAAAGCAGCCTCATTCATAACCTGCCCAAAGAGGAGTCATGCCCTTGACCGTGGCTCATCTCATGACACTGTTGGTAAAAGTGGCCTTGCAAATTCTCCCTATTTTTAAATGGCTGTTAATGCTCTGCTTTGAACTAGTTTAAAAGGAAAAAGATTTCCTGGGAGGATTTTAAAAAGTGCAGACAGCCTGTAGTTGCCATGTGACACAACCAAAGGACTATGGCTGCTTAGAGATTTCCTGCTCTGCTTCAGAAACAGATGTTTAGAGACTTCATGTTAAAAAAGATGTCAGAAATTGAGGACAGAAGTCACTGTTCCTCGCAGCATATCAAAGTCTTCCTTTTCAATGGGTGGCTTATTAATTTGGTTTCTTCACACCGCATTCCCGGAAAGCCCATTTAAATTAAGCACGCATGCCCCTCCAGCATGCTTGGGTGCAACCATAGTCCCTTGTGTGTTTTATGCCTTGTAAAGGTCCTTTGAAGACAATGTCTTAAAAAGCCACAGTTAAGAAATGTTAGAACTTAGGATTTAGAAATGTTGGCTTACTTATGGTACTCATGGTATTTTTCTAAAGAACCGTGGGTACCTTGGATAATGATGACCAAATGTGTCCACCCAACATGGGAAAGTGAGCTGTGCTCTGTGAAGTATGCAGTTTATGTTTTGAAACTGGCTCAGTGTGCAGGGTTCCTGGATCATTACTCAATTTTAATTCGTGGAAAAGGCATTATGTTTAAAGCAATAAAAACATTTCCTTCCATGTCACAGCAACCTTTTGGCAAGCTCCCTGGCTCTTTCTCTCAGCTACTGCTCCACCCAGCTTGGTCCCGAGGGAACTTGCTGATTGCCTTATTACCTCAAAGGGAACCACAGGGCTCTTGGAGCAGGTCTGACCTCTCCTAAACATGACAATTGGAATCAGACTTTTGATTCCAACCAAGATGAAGTAGCCCTATTTCTCCCAGATCCTCCTCTTACAAGAGAAACATTCAACATGGCAGAACAAACAAGCAGAGGAAGACTCTGGAGGGCCAAAAAATATGGCAGACTTCCCAGGGTTCTCAGGACTGAAGGAACAACTCAGTGGTGCATCCCTGGGGGTCCCTTATCCCCTCCTGTGTATCCCAGACAGGGATCCAACAGAAGGCTCCAAGCTGGAACTGCAGAAGAGCCTTTGCCCATAGCCAAAACACCGAGGAGAGGTGACCGAACAGTGGAAAACCTTTCTGGCAGTACTCATCCTCCGCCAGCCAACTAACAATGGAGAAGCCACATCTCCCCCTGCCCCCCGCAATTTCAGCCAGGCTGAGCAGGGAGCTGTTCTACCGCAGCCCTCCTGCTCCACAGGAGCAGGCAATGACCGTGCTGTAGTCCCCCTGCTCAGCGGGGCTCGGCAGAGACCCCTCTTCCACCTCTGATGTGCTATGGAGGGGGCGCCCTAATTCCCCACCTGGGTGCTGTCTGTGGGCTGAAGGGGTAGTTGATCTTCCAACCTCTGCGCTGTGGAAGCAGACCATGCCCTGATTTTCTTGCCAGGGTCATGATAATAGAGTCCTGTGGCTAGCCCAGCCTCACTCTTACCCAGCACCTGAGGCAGAATGAGGTGGGCGGCAGGGTGTCCCCTTCCCTGATGTCAGCAGGGCCCAGCAAGGAGCTGCACTTCACCCCAACCCTGAAGCACAAAGCTGTGGGAATCAGTCCTTTCCTTCCCCACTCCCAGCCGTCAGTGGGGCCCAGGGGGAAACTGAGCTCACACTCACCCTTGCAGGCAGTGGGGCAGCGTGAGTTGATGTCCTATTTTTCTGGGAAGATCTCCATAGGGTGGAGCCATGAATCCGTGGATTCAAGAAGCTGAGTGAAACTCACATGGAGTACACACAAATGATGTTAGAGCTCATGCCAAGACACATCATAATTAAACTTTTAAAAGTTACAGAACCCCCCAAAAGATCTTGAAAGCAGCCAGAAACAACTTTTTACTTGTAGGGTACACCAATTCAAATGACAGTGGCTTTCTCAATTGAAGCCACGGAGGCCAGAAGGAGCTGGCACATTTTCAAATATTGAAAGAAAAGAACTGTCACCCACAAATTCTATATTCATTGAAAATATCTTTTAAGAATGAAGAGGAAATAAAGACTTTATCAGACGAAGAAAAACTAAGAGCATTTGCTGCTTTCTTGCTAGCAAACCTGTCCTTTAAGGATGGCTAAGGAAGTTTTGTGCACATAAAGGAAATGTTAACAGAAGGGTTGGAACTTCAGGAAGGAAAAAGGAACACCAGAAGGGGTAAAAATAGGGGTAAATAGATTATCCCACTTGTCATGAGTTTCTTAAATGATATTTGATGTTTGAAGCAGAAATTAGAATACCATCTGATGTGGTGTTTGATCTATGTGGAGAAAATACTTAAGACAATTATATTTAAAAAGTGGAGAAGGTAAAGGAACCAAAATGGAAATAAGGTTTCTATTTTGCACTCAAAGTGGTAAACGTTGATACTGGCTAGAGTGTGATAAGTGATGTGTGTATCCTGTGATATCTATAGCAACCACGAAGAAAACTATGCAAAACAAGATATTCCAAAACACTATAAATGTATCAAGATGGAATCCTGAAAAATTCAAGTAACCCACAGGAAGATAAGAAAAGAGAAATGGGGGAATTAGAAACAGAGGAAACAAACAGCAAACACATAATAAAATGGCAGATTTAAATCCTAATATATCAGCAATTGCTGAACATATAAACGCTCTAAATACACCAATTAAAAGAAAGAAGTTGAGTGGGTTAAAGAAAAAGTCCTACATATGCTGCCTACAAGAAACTCACTTCAATACAACAACACAGGTAAACTGGAAGTAAAAGGATAGAAAAAGATATGCCACAGAAGCATTAATGTGAAAAAAACAGGAGTGGCTTTATTAATATCTGATGAAGTACACTTCAGAACAAAGAAAATTACTAGAGACAAAGAGGGCCATTGCATAATGTCAAAGGCTCAAGCCACCAGGAGGACATGAAGCAGGGAGATAGAGCTGACCCGCTGCTCTGGTTTTCATGGCACAGGTCCCTTCCTCCCAGGACTGTAGGAGGCTTGGAGGGCAGGGATCACACCTGTCGGTCTTGCCCTCTCACCCCACCTGCCCCAGGAGAGGCTTAAGAAGTTTTTCAAGTAAATGTGGTGGAAGTCAGCTGCAGTGCAGTCTGGCTCGTAGGTAGCCCCCTTCTCTCCAGGGTGAGCCTCAGAGGGGTGAGGAGGCTGCTGGCTCTCCATGGCACCATGTGGACTGTACCAAGTGAGGTATTCTCGGACACAGAGCCAGTGCAACTGGCTGCTCTTGACTTGTGGTGGTGGGCACTTTCTTTCCCAGCATGCCCTTCTTTGGGGTTCATCTAGAGTCTGCCCTTGGGTGGCTGGGCCCTAAATGTGGAGAATCTGCCCTTAAGCTGCTCCACAGGCCTCTTTATAGGTCCTCCCAAGAAACCTAGGGGCTCTTATGCAAATAACTTCCCAGCTCTCCTGAGAGACATATGCAGATTAGGCCCCACAGTGACCCTACACAAGGAACCATATCCATAAATAATTCCAACTTTAAGACACACTGGGGTCAACCAGCGAACCATTTGATTAACTAATGCATTGAAATGCAGTGAGAGGGCCCACCTCATGATGGGAGCGTAAATCTGAGAGAGACTGGCCAGGAATACATGGAAACCTTTCTTATTTGTATGGTTATGATACTTGGTGTTTGGAAAGGAAATTATTTACTTGGGAAATCTCCACAGTGACATTATGAGATCACTGGTACATTGCTAATGATTTCTGTGCTCTTGTTTTATTGTTCAGTATTTGCTCAGTGCCCAAAATTTACAGGATGTGATGTGGCGGCAAGTTTGTCCTGTAACCCCAGCACACCCTGCAGAAGGGAGGTTTTCCCTCGGGACCCTTTAGGGGGAAATGCTGAGTGCTGGCCTCCCAGCCCAGCAGAACTCAGAGGTCCAGCCCAAACATGTCCTGACTGCGTCCTCCTAATGAGTCTGTCCTGGTTCACCCTTCCACAGTGCCATCTTTTATGGTGCCCATTTTACCCTGTCATTTACCCCGATGCTCCCTAACCCAAGCCTCTTCCAGGACTGGCCTGACACCATGGCCTCAGGTAGCTGCTCTGACCATACACCAGCTGGGCCACCCACACCTCCCTGCAAGGGGCCTTACCTTCCCCTTCCTCATCCTCGACCGTCTCTCGGCCCCTCCCTGGCTCTGTGCTTGTCCTGCTCCTCAACTTCAGGATTCACCTGGGCTTTCACTTCTCCTGTCACTTCTCCTGTCACTTCTCTCTACTTTTGACCTTTGACGTTCTCTTGGGCCCCCTGGCTGCTCTCAGTCATCGCCCACCCTGGCCATAGCCTCTTTGACCTGAGCCCCTGCCAGATGCTCCAGCATCTCCTGCATTCATTCCTTCCCCGCATTCATCTCTCCCGTGGGTAGTCACCCCAAGAATACAATTTAGCATTTCCATAACCTCACTGTGATAGCTGCCACCATCCTTTATGACCTGCATACTTTACCAGTGGCCTTGACGCTGAGGGCCAGGATCTCTGGAGCCCAACTGCTGCCCAATGAATCTTGGTTTCCCCTTTCTCTGGCCATGGGGCCCCGGGTAAGTTAGCGAACCTTCCTCTGCTTAAGGCAACTTATCTATAAAGCCGAGATCACAATAGTAGCTGCCTTACGGGATTGTTGGGAAGGTGAAATGAATGAATCCATATAAAGCATTTAGAACAGGGCCTAGCACATGGTAAGTGCTGTGTGTTTACTATTTTGCTAAGTTAAAACACTCATTTCTGTAGTTTTAGAATGCTGCTTAGCATGCCATGGCCACCCAGCCTGAACAGGGAGGTTGAAATCAAAACCACGTTTCTATTTTGGAGGCGGAGGGAATTCCGGATGTTTTCCTGTCTGTCATTTTTGAAGAGTGAGCTCTTCCCTGAAAGAGTTGAACTTAATATTAGCTCTTTAAGCAGATGACTCTTGAAGAACAACTTTTAAAGGAAGAAATGCCTACAAAAAGTGGGCACCTTTTCTCTAATTCTTCATTGCCTTTGTCAGTCCCCTGGGGACTTTAGCTCTAAAGCTTTCTGAATGGTGCGTCTGGGCTGCAGGAGGCTGGTCCTCACGTACCGGCCTCCTCTTTTGCCTCTCTTTCTTAGCTACAGGTGGCCTCTGCACCCCACCAAGGATGTTTATGTTTCTTTCAAGGAAGACCTTACCTATTTTACGGTCTTCTCGTGCTCCTAGTTAGCTTCCTTTTTCTAGCAGAAGAGGGAAGAAAGAAGTGCTCTAAAGCTGCCTGTTGCCATTGAGAACAGATGACTTCCTGAGCGAGGCTTGCAAGCCACAGCCAGTGGCCATGTCACCTGGGGAGCCCTGCCTCTCTGGCTGCCAGCCCACATTCACGCACACGGGCCTCGGATCATCCTCCACACTCTGTGGGACCACACAGCCCACCGTCCTCATCCTGCTGTGCCACGTGAGTGCATCTGTCTGCTGAATCGGGGGCTGCTGGCTCAGGCTTCAGCCCGGAACTGTTTCTTGTGGTGTTGGAAGGACCTGGCTCTTTGTCACTAATTTCTCTGGCCTTACAGCAGGGATCTCGGCAGACTCAGTCCCACAAGCAGGATCAGTACAGAGTGATGAGTGGGACAGAAGGGTGTGGAAGGGAGAGTGGTGGGGATGGGGGATCGAAAGAGGCTTCATCAGAAAGATGATGCCTTGACTGAGTTTTCAGAGATGCGGAGGTGTTCACCAGTCGACTGCGGTGGGTGGAGGGGGGGTGCAGATAGAGGAAACCCCAGGAGCAGAGGGGCAGCAACACAGGCGATAATGTGCAGAGGGAGAGTGCAGCGAGAGATGAGCTAGCAGGGGTTACCCAGGGCACCTGGGCAGACTCTGGATGGTAAGCACTGCTCTGTACTAAGAATCATTCACCCTGGCTGGTGAGACAGCACAGGTTTCACCTGCAAAAGAGTGAAAAGTCTCCCTCCACAGAGCCTCGGGGGTTTTCTGGAACAAGATCATCCTTTGGGTCCAGGTGGAGGTTGACCAGCGTTGCTAGGCAGGCAGCCTCTGCATCAAGAAGGAAACTGGAGGACCCCTTGGGGAACCCCTTGGAATACCCCCTCAGTCTACAGAACAGGCAGGCATTCTGGGAGAGGCATACAAGGGTCTATAATCCAATCATGCACACCTGCCTTTAGGGCAAGCCAGACAAAACAAATTTTACCCTCCCTCAAGGCAGCAATTCTGAACAACTATCCTGGACAAGTCCTCCGGTAGTGTATAATTATCCATTATAATTAACTAGCTAGTTAGACATTCTATTTAATTAATCAATTAAGCATTTATTAAGTGGTATCTATACGCCAGGCATTGCATATCCCAGAGCTGATGCAGAGGAGAGTAACATGTGGTTCCTGCCCCACAGGAGCTCATAGTTGGAAAGACAGTACCATGTGGTATGTGCCTGGAATCACAGCTATGGCCACATGGAAAGGAAGACACTCAGTTGTCTGGCAAGGGGCTGGAGTTGTGAAGGGGATGAGATGCTTCCAAGAGAGAGTACATTGAGCTGAGTCTTAAAGGATAAGTTGCAGTTTAATTCATGAACAGGGTGGGAAACAACATTCTAGTCAGTTGCAACAGCATTTTCAAAGGCATGAAGTTATGAAAAACCATGGTATGTCTGGGAGATGTCTAGTGGGGGCTCATTAATTCACAGCATGTCAAACCACTCTCCACCTCCTGGGCTCGTGGCAGGTGAGCCAATCAACCAAAGTAGTCCCTCCCAGTTCTCCTCCGCAGAGGGGTCTAGGCCACTATACCATGTGGATGATGAAGTCTCAGATAGAAATGAAGAACTTATCAGGAATTGGACAAAAGATAACCCTTGCTACACCATAGCAAGGAACCTGGCTGCATTGTGTCCATGCCCTTGGACTTTGTGGAAGTTGGAACTTAGGAGTTGTGAACCAGAGCATTTGGCAGAAGAAATTTCTAAGCAGGAAAGCATTCAGGAAGCTGCATGGTTACTTTTAACAGCCTACTCTGAATTATGGCAGTAAAGGCATGATGTAAAGCCAGAATTTAAAAGGGAAGCAGAGCATAAAGATTTGGAAAATTTGTAGCCTGGACATGTGGTAGAGAAGCAGAGAGCAGGAGAAAAAATGCAAGGGTGAAGCAGATAAACTGGTTACTAAAGACATTAGCTTGGCAGTGAGGCAGCCAGATGCTAATAACCAGGACAATGGAAAAAAAGTCCTAAAGGCATTTGAGAAGTCTGGAAGGGTGCTCCACCCATCACAGGCCCTGAGGCTTAGAAGGACTGCGTTGTCCCAGAGGACAGACCTGGAGCACAGCTGCCCTCAGGATCCAGCTCCCTGCATCTCAGCTGCTCTGGCTAGAGCAGCCCTGCCTCAGATGGCTCCAAGTGTGGTTCATGCAGCAGCTCTGGAGAGTAGAAGCCAGAAACCCTGGTGGTGTCCATGTTGTGTTAAGTCTGCAGGCCAGCAGTACATGAAAGCAGTGGAGGTGTGGCAGCCTCCACCCAGATTTCAGAGGATGTATGGAAAAGCCTGGGGGCCCAGGTAGAGACCTGCCACAGGGGCGGAGCCACTGCAGAGACCATCTACTAGGGCAATGCTGAGCAGGAAAGTGGGGTCAGAGCCCCCACCAGGGAAATGTCTAGTAAAGCAAAGGCAGGGGGGCTGCTGCCAGGACCCCTGATCTGTAAGGCCACTGGCAACATGCAACGTAGGCCTAGAAAAGCCACAGGCACCAGCACAGCCCACCGGGCTGCACCTGGCATAGCTGTGGGAATGAGGCTGCCTGATGCTTTGGGGGCCCAGATGCCCCATTGTGCCCAGGACACAGGAGTTGGAGTCAAAGAACATTGTTTTGGAGTTTTAAGACATAACGTCTGCCCCGCTGGGTTTGGGACCTGTTATACCTTTCTTTTGGCCTATTTCTCTCTTTTGGAATGGTAATGTGTACCCAATGTCTGTCCTACCCTTGTATCTTGGAAGTAGATAAATTTGTTTTTGATTTTTACAGGTTCACAGCTGGAATGACTTTTGCTTTTGGTCTCAGAAGAGACTTTGGACTTTGGACTTTTAAGTTGGTGTTGGAACAAGCTAAGACTTTTGGGACAGTTGGGATGGAATGATTGTATTTTGTATGTGAGAGGGACATGAATTTGGGGGGGCCAGGGGCAGAATGATGGAGTTGGATGTGTTGTCCCCTCTAAAACTCATGTGGAAATTTGATTCCCAATGTGACAGTGTTGGAAACTGAGTCATGGGAGTGGATCCCTCATGAATGGATTAATGCTCTCCCTGGGGGGGGGGATTAATGAGTGAGTTCTCACTCTGTTAGTTCCCATGAAAGCTGGTTGTTTAAAAGACCCTGGCACCTCCCCACTCTCTCTCTCTTGCTTCCTCTCGCCATGAGATCTGCTTGTACCCACTGCTGACTGCCGCTTTCTGCCATGAGTAGAAGCAGCCTGAGGCCTGTGCCAGATGCAGCTGTCCTGGAATCATAAGCCAAATAAACCTCTCTTCTTTATAAATTCCCAGTCTCAGGTATTTCTGTTAAAGCAGCACAAAACAGACTAATACAGTTCTCATTAATTCACAGCATGTCTAACCACTTTCCACCTCCTGGGCCTGTGGCAGACGAGCCATTCAACCACAGCAGTCCTTCCCAGTTCTCCTCCACAGAGTGGTCTAGGCAGCTATACCAAATCTACAGAATCAGTCCTCTTTGCCATCCTGGGATCGGAATTTTTGTGTTGCAAGGTTATAAGGTGTTTAGAGAAGAATGGCAGGAGATGAAGTTGGGAAGGTAGTTTGGAGCCAGTGGGTAAAGAGCCTCACATGTCATTCTGAATTACATTCTTCTGTTGATAATAGAGGCTGCTGAAGGCTTTTAGGCTGAGGAATAACAGTCAGACCTGTGTTTCAGAAATAAATCTATGCACAGTTAGGGCACCTGCCCTTCATCTCAGTGCTGCAACTCATTAGTGGTTGATCGTGAGCCAGTTAAGGTTAGAGTGTCGAGGTTTGCAAAGAACATCCTCAAAATAGTAAGGAAGGGGCCGGCCCGGTGGTGCACTGGAGAGTGCGCCACTTGGGAGTGCGGCGGCGCTCCCACCGAGGGTTCGGATCCCACATACAGACCGGTTCCCGCTCACTGGCTGAGCGTGGTGCAGGCGCAACACCGAGGGTTGCGATCCCGTTACCGGTCAGTAAAAAAGACAAAAAGGAAAAAAAAAATAGTAAGGAAGGGTGCAGATCCTTTCAATCACACCAGGAAGGTAGAAACGGCTGGAGCTGTACCTGCTGTATTAAGAACCTCACTGATCTTGGGGATCACCTCTGGCCCCTCCTTTGAGTCTGGTAGGCACCAAAAACTGCTACTTGCTTCCTATTTGATAACGTTTTGTTCCTGTTTCATGTTAATTTTATACTCCCTTGCCTCTTTGAGCTTATCTATTAGGCCAAGTTAATTCTTGGTCCATCTATTCTAACAATTCTGCTTTAGGGGGTGTCTTAGTCCATTTGGGCTGCTATAACAAAATGCCTTAGACTGGGTGGCTTCTAAACAACAGAAATTATTTCTCAGAGTCCTGAAGGCTGGGAAATCCGCAATCAAGGCAGATTTGGTGTCTGGTGAGGGCCCTCTTCCTAGTTCATAGATGGTGCCTTCTGTCCTCACATGGTGGACGGGGCAGGGAGCTCCCTGGCGTCTCTTTTATAAGGGCACTGACCCCATTCATGGGGGCTCTACCCTCATGACCTAATCACCTCCCAGAAGCCCCACATCCTAATACCATCACCTTGGAGGTCAGGATTTCAACATGCAAATTGGGGGGGGGGGACACAAACGTTCAGACCTTAGGAGAGGGTGTATACTGTTTGGTTCAATGTCTTTCTTTTGTAGTGACTGTGCTCCTCAGAGGGTGGTTATTTGACTTAGGAACTCGTATTTTCCTGAAGACATCAGCTTTCCTCTCTGGTAATGTGTGTTAGAGAGAAGCCAACAATCAGGTCCTAGTGTGTGTAAGGAGAGGGGAGGGAAGGAGCCCAAGATTAGAGAGCCCAGAACTACAGAGCCACTGTGGTCCTCCTTTGATTCTCCCTGTTTGCTGCCAGCCCGTCACTCATGACCCCACTCAGAGTTATCTCTGTAAAGCCTCAGGCTGGGAAGCAGCATTGGGAGGAGGCAGGTCCCCAGGTCACAAGGCTTCAGTCCTGGGGATCAGGCCTCCCTTGTTTTCAGCAGGTCCTCAGCTCAGCAGAGTGGGGACTGACAGTCCCAAGACCTGGGCTGTTGCTGCCAAGTTCTGTGGCAGCGGGCAGGTGCGGGAGTCCCACGGCAGTGTGAGAGACCAGCGAGAGCCATGCTGGAGACCCTTCCACAGCCTCATCCTGCTTGGTGTCCCAGCGCCCATCACTGTGCTGCCAGCCGCCCCCTGACTACAAGTCCCTGCCTGCTGGTCAGCAGCAACCTTCAGTCTGCAGGATTTTCTCACCGTTTCGTGTTCCTTCTTCAGATCCATGTTGCTTCCTTCAAACATCTGCTGTTTCCCCAGAATTGATTTCGGGGGAATATTCATGCCCTTGTCAACAGCTCTCTTCTACATAAACCACAGTCCCGAGCCACTCAATTTAATACACCACATGAAGAACAGGCACTCTCAGCACGATTATTCTAAAATGAACTATTGCTACGTTCGTTTCACTTATTTAAGAAAACTTTTGCAATATTGCAACTTTTGCAACTTATTCATCAACCACTGATCTTTGATTCCCTAAATAGAAGTTCCCTTTCTGGAGGTTTATTTGATGACCAGCTCACCTGAGCAGGTCACAGGATGTGGCCATTCACAATCAAACTCTACGGAAACCATGTGAAAACTTGTTGGCCTTTTCTCTGTTCCATAGGGTGAAGCCCTGGGGTTCAACCGTGCACTTTAGCATCTGACACGTCCAGGAAACTATTCCTGAGAAAAGTCTTGGCTCTGCTTTCAGGTTCTTTGTAATCCATCTTGGGTAGAGATGAGATGAGCTTTTATCCAGGCAAGAACGTATAATTGGCTCTTTAATTTTCTCAGGAAAGCTTCCAGTGAAGCTTAGGGCCTTCCTTTCAATCAACTACCCAGAATACCTGCACGTCAGGAAATGCACCTGTTCCTCTCCTGCTTTTTCTTCATGTGCTGAGTGAATGAATAAACACATGAATGAGGAAAACACGTTTCAAGAAAGAGGCTAAGGGCCTGCTAACCTTCCTTTCCTCGGTTCTTAGAGGAGGGTGCAGACCCCTCCCCAGCACTGGAGTCTCAGGGAGGTGTGCTTTGAAAAAGAGTATTCAAATTTATAATATAATCTCATTTTGGCAAAATGAAAAGTGACCTATCATTCTCTTGATAAAAACCACAGAACGTGAAGCTCTATGCGTGATTCTGGTAGATGGAGGTAGAGGATGGGCGGTGCTCGTTCACCTCCATCCCGCTTGAGTGGGGTGAGATCTGCGTGTTTACCAAAGGAGCCCAAGTTCAAAGGATGATGAGAGATGGCTCTAGTCTCTCTAATTAAACTCTACTCCGGAGTGCAGAGCCCAGGCAACATGCTGATGACCATGGAAACTTCTTTCCACTTGGGCCACCTTAGTAGCAAATAATAAAGGAATAAAATCTGGTGTGACTCACTGTATTGAGAGTGTCAGGAAAGGCGGTTGCACAAGTTCACAGGGAGGGTCATCAAGGAAGTCACCAAAGTCAGCACCACGAGGGAGCTGAGACTGGAAGCCAGCGAGTGCAGGTGGGCTGTCCTCGGACTCCACGGACACCACCAAGGCCGTGTACTCACTTCACACTCTTCTCATTTGTTGGCCAGCCTTATGTGTAGACATGTAACATATCGCTCAACTTGACCACGAGAAAGCTATACACCCAGGCTGCATTGTATTAGGCCCCCATGGAAATCCCGTCAAAGACCTACAAATCTATTGTACCCTTGACTTTTTATTTTCTTTGGCTATGTCCTTTTTTGGAAGTTGGTGGCATATCATATTAACAGTTCTCTAGAAATAATTTCACACAGTGGCTTCTATTATAAACGGTCTTATATAAGGGTATCTTTTCCTTTGAACATATAATTTCAAAACATTTAAAAAGACTTAAAATAGCTATATATGCAGGTTTTATTACATGCACCATAGAGCCACAGTCTTAAAAATCTGCAAAGATAGGATACTGTGGACAATATTTTAAAGAAAAGTGACTTTACCACTGGAACATTCCTTTTAAAAATACTATTGACATTCATTTTGTTCAAATTCCTCATTTTCATACCCTGATTATGAGCAAGAACAAGAGTCATCGCGATCAGTACAGTGTATTGGGTGCCCACTATGTTCCAGGTACCGTGCTAGAAGCTTCAACGATGTTATTGCTAACCCCCATCAACAGCCCTACATAAAAGGAATTATTTAACCTATTTCATATATTTAAAAGTTGAAGCTCACAAAAGTTGGACACCTTTAACTAAGGTCACACAGTTAATCATCTAATTATTTAATAATAATCAGGTTTTTAATCATTATGTCAAACCTAATGAGTCCTGGGAGGCCATCGTGACTAGTGAATTACCCGTTGGCTTCGTAGGCAAGTAACTTTTGCAACCATTGATAGGTTTGTGGGGTGTGTGTGCGTGTGTGCGTGTGTGTGTGTGTTTGTATGTGTAAGATAACTTTGGACCATCTTGTTATTGTCTCATGGTGCATAGTCCCGTTTCAAGCTATTTTTCTAATTTTTGCAACCATTGATAGGTTTGTGGGGTGTGTGTGCGTGTGTGCGTGTGTGTGTGTGTTTGTGTGTGTAAGATAACTTTGGACCATCTTGTTATTGTCTCATGGTGCATAGTCCCGTTTCAAGCTATTTTTCTAATCTGTCTTATCAGAATTCCTAATAAGGCTATAGGATCCCAGCCTCTACTGCTTGGCAGATCCTCATTTCCTCTCACCTCACCCATTCTGTACCTCAGGACTGCAGTTTCCAACAGCAGGATGCCTTGTTTTTAGGTGACATTAATGAGTTAAGAGCAGATCTATAAACATGTGGGTTTCTTATTAAGCTAAAAGCTGTTTGATTTTTATTTTTTGGTAACCCTGTGTTTAGTCATCCTAAAATCAAATTGTCTTTTTCAACTCAAATAAGCTATTTCCTTCTTAGATCCAAGAGCTTTCAAGCTTTGAAGATAAAAGGATGGGCTGTTTCACAGCTCAAAACTTTCCATGACACATTGCTGAGACAGGAAGTGAATTTGCAATCTTTGATGCATCCTAAGAGGTTCATTCTAGAGAGAGGCATCTGATTCAAAAGCAGCCGCTCTTGCTTACCTGAGCTGCAGAGGACACCTCACTGCTCCAAAGTCCTCAGAGTCAGAAGTGAACACATGCTGGAACTGCACTGGGCACTGACGCCACCACTTGGTGAAGCCAAAAGGAGAACGCCACTGAGAAGCCGGACTGCGCCCAGCCTCAATGACATCTTAAAGGGAAAGAGCAGCATCCGGTTGGAAAATGGGAAACTCAAATCTGTCAATAACAACATTAAAAAAGTTAAAGGCCTTGTGTAGGAAAAGTTGATTAAAATACAATATTGAATATATTAATGTTTTATCTTTTCAATGAGAACTGAGCAGTGATGATTCACACATTCGTTTGCTCAACAGAGCCTTAAGGGACATTGACACAGAGCATGAAACATCGTCTGTTAAAGACCCATGTTTCACAACAGTGAGCAAAAGGAAAAAACATTAGCAAACAAAGGACACTATTCTTCCCCCAGTTTATTTTCATGCTTAAACTGTGCTCTTAGTTACAAGAGGGGAAAAAAGATGAAGTTAAAAGCTCTTAAAATTTAGGACATAATAGAATTGTTTCCTCTTGTGAAATACTGTTTTGAGCGTGTTTGTTTCAAAGTCAGGTCAGAATGTCGCCTTAAGGTAGTGAAATGCAGTGGATTCTAACAGCACATTCCTTAGTGGTCAGCCAGGGACCTTGAGAATGTCTTTACCTTTGCACAACTACAGGAGTATATTTAGACAACATAATTCGAGGGTTTTTTTTTTTTTTCCTTTTTGTCTTTTTTTTACTGACCGGTAACGGGATCGCAACCCTCGGTGTTGCGCCCGCACCGCGCTCAGCCAGTGAGCGGGAACCGGTCTCCACATGGGATCCGAACCCTCAACAGGAGCGCCGCCGCACTCCCAAGCGGCACACTCTCCAGTGCGCCACCGGGCCGGCCCATAATTCGAGTTTTTTAAAGTTATTGAACACAAGCAAAAATTTGCCAGTTCATGGTTGAGCCATTTTTAAAAATGGTTGCTTGGCCCCCACCTGCTAGTTGGGCATTACATAGGCCCATGGAGAAACCAACTGAGCCTGTGGGTGAGGTAGGAGGGGGGTGACCCAGACATCACACGCTTCCAAAAGGAAACCTGTTGAAATGGTGCATGAAAGGGAATGGACTCGGACAACCAGACTCTAGTGACTGTTCCAGAGGCCACAGGACTTTTCAACTCAACGAGGTTTACAAAGTATCCGGTGTGGCTGGAGACTGTCACACAACTGTGGGGTATGTAAATCAGGCCAAAGACCAATTCTGCTCTTTCAGGATGTATAAACAACTAGTGTCGCACATGGTAGGTTTGACCCTAATTTTAGTACAATTAGTATAATTCTTATCTCTTTCTGAAAAAACGTGTTTAACTGTTGAAGATTTTAAGCAGCTTGCAAGTATTTTAAAGGCATGTGCAGGTGGTCACCGGGCATATTTGCCTAACAGTGAAGAGTGACGTCGCTAGAGTCAGACTCCCTGAGCTCCTGTCCTGGCTTCGGTACCCCTTCCTAGGTACATGACACTGGCAAGTGACTTAACCTCATTTTCTCTTCCTGCTGTCACCTTTCTTGTTAGGGCCAAGCTGCCTGGAGTCTGGACTGCTGGTCTCCCTTCCTCCACTGTCTACCCACCCTGCTTGCCCCTGCCTGCTTAGCCTTCAGAAAACGTCACTTGGCATGTACATCCTTCTCCTTAGCTCGAAAACATTTAATGGCTCCCAAGTGACTACAGGAAAAAAATCGAACTTGTTGGCATGATATTTAAAACCCTCTTAAATGAGCCTCATCTACCCCTCCCACTCCTCCTCATCGTCTCCCCCACACTTCACCGTCCTTACCCCGCCCTTCCAGCTTCTCTTGCAGGACAACCCTCCCTCCTTTTCATCAGCTCCTTTGGGTGAAAGTTCTGTCCTCCGAGGAGCTGCTCCACCTCGGGCACAGTTCCTGCACCCTGGAGCAGTGCCTGCTGACCTCACTTCCTTGACTCCAATTTGAGGTTTCCTAGAAGTGACATGACTGTCTCTACAAAGGGAGAGTTCTCATTGGGACTGGGATAAAGTGATCAAAAGTAGCTCTGGAAATCCTGGCAATTTAGGACCTCACCTTATCCTGAGGTCATTTATGCAGCCCATGTTGGTGTGCCCCTGCTAGTAAGAGGCTCCATGCAATCCCCCGGAATCACAGGTCCTGGCTCCCAGGACTGGGAAGAGAGGCAAGCAAATGATGGGCATTTTTTCCCAGGGTTGGAAGTGCTGCAGGAGCACAGGCATGTGGTAGTGCAGGCAGACATGGTTTCCTTCAGTTCTTTAGCACATGTGAAATAACTGATGTAAAGTCTTTGTCTAGTGAGTATCTGGGCTTCCTCAGGGAAAGCTTCTATTCACGGTTTTGTTTTGTTTCTGGTGTACAGCCTACACTTTATTTTTTCTTTGCATTTTATTTGTTTTTGTTGAAAAATGGACATTTTAAATAATATAATGTGGCAACTCTGGAAGTCAAATTCTGCCCTGTCCCCAGGGTTGTTGTTATTACTGTTTTGTTAGGTGACTTTTCTGAACTAATTCCGTAAAGTCTATGTTCTTTGTCATGTTTAGCCACTGAAATCTGTACTTAGTAAGCTCAGTGGTCAGTTAATGAATGGACAGATTTCCTTGAACACCTACAGCCAATAAATCTCCAAGTCTTTGCCAAGGGGTCTGTATGCACATCAGGACGCTCCCTCACACCCAGCCAGCCAGGTGGCAGCTGTGCCTTAGCTTCCACTTCTGGTGTGCAGAGCCTCAAGGTCAGCCAGAGGTGAGAGCTTTGGGCCTTCTTGGGTCTTTCCTGAACATGTGCACAGCCATGGACATGCCCATGTGCACATGCCCATGGCCTTCTACATGCCCAGGAATAAGTCAAAGCTTTTCAAAGGCCCTATGGAGGTCTCATTCCTCAGATTTTCCTTTTAAGCTTTCTGGTTAGCTAATTGTTTGCTCCAACTGTTATCCACTGCCTCAGGCAGCCACAAAGCACCCAGCCAGAAAGTGAAACCATTGCCTCTTTTTATAAAGCAAATACCTGTTGAGAAAAGGCTTTTTGCACTGGGTTCTAAGTCTGGTCAAATGCAGGCTGACTGGTTAGCTCAGTTGGCTAGAGCACTGCCTTCTAACACCAGCGTCAAGGGTTCGGATCCCTGTACCAGCCAGCAGAAAAAAATTAAAGAAAATTATCTATCTATCTATCTATCTATCTATCTATCTATCTATCTATCTATCTATCTAGATAGATA
>NW_007733438.1:45637-46790 GCF_000696425.1 Galeopterus variegatus | reverse complement strand
TTGGCTAGAGCACTGCCTTCTAACACCAGCGTCAAGGGTTCGGATCCCTGTACCAGCCAGCGGAAAAAAATAAAAAAAATTATCTATCTATCTATCTATCTATCTATCTATCTATCTATCTATCTATCTATATAGATAGATATATTATACACAGAGAGAGAGAGAGAGAGAGAGAGAGAGAGATGCCAGGTCAAACAAAGACGGCTTTGCAAATGGGGTCTTCCAGGGAACCACCAGAGAGGCCAACTAGTGGCAATTCCCTGGGTGTGAGGTGTTATGGTGCCAGGCTGCTGTCTCCTACTGTGATTATTGACCTTCTTGGCAACCGTGGGGTAGGAGACAGGAATGGAATAGGGCAAATTAAACACCACAAAGCTCATTGTTCTTGCCAAGACCCAGCTATTTTTATTGAATAAAAGCTTCCCAGATTACTGCCAGCCTTTGGTTAATTTTCAAAATTTTAGAAAAGTGATTTTGACAATTTTTGTGCCTATTTTCTTGTTGATTTTTGGAGGAGAGAATTTTTGGATTATCAGTTAATTGACTTATCAATATCAACTGATTGATTTATTGATTATCCACCAAATTGGATTATCTGTTATCAATCAGATTCATATTTTGGAGGACCACTCTGGCCCTAGTGTGTAGGAGACACTGGGGTTCGGGGTAGACTGGAGTCAGAGATGAGTCAGGAGTTTCGTGGTCAACAGGCAACGATGATGGAGACCTGCACTGAGGAGCAGCAGTGGAGATAACACTTGCAATAAATCATGTGTGTGGAATGATGAGTTTGTCAGGTTCTATGCTCAGTGCTCTACGTACTCTTATGTACATCATCGTACCTATTTTAAAGATGATAAAACCACAGGTAGAGAAGTTCGCTACCTTGCCCAAAGCCATAAAATGGGTGAGAGCAGGTTTCTTGAACACTCATTAGTCTGGTCTAACTTTAAAATCCGTGATGATAGTCACTACCCTGTACTTCTAGAAGCAGTCTGAATGACTACGGTAAATAAATAAATAAATAAATAAATAAATAAATAAAAAACTTCAGCAAATATTCATTGATGACCAACTATGTACCAGGTACTGTTCCAGGGGCTGGGGATATAATAGTAAACAAGGTAAAAAAAAAAAAAAAAAAAAAAAAACC